>NC_092053.1:111307505-111607505 GCF_003086295.3 Arachis hypogaea
TTCGAGAGTGATGCGTACGCGTCATGTACGCGTACGTGCGAGTGGTTTTGTGCCAAAGGCACAATGCGCTCGCAACGTTCACACAACTCTCGAGTTTTTGGCTTAGGGTGGAATTTCTCAATCCACGCTGATAAACCCATATTTTATGATATATTTTGTGCTCAGTTCGAGTGATTTATTCAATCCTTCACCCACTTATTCATGTGAAATTGCATGGTTTTACTTCCCTTCCTTATTATGTGACGTATGTGAAAAACATGTTTCCTATGCTTTAAAAATAATTATTTTAATTACCTTTTATTACCATTCAATGCCGTGATTTGTGTGTTGAGTATTTTTAGATCTCCTAAGGCAGGAATGATTTAAAGGATGGAAATGAAACATACAAAAATGGAAGGAAAGCACAAAATGGAGTTTTTGAAGAAACTGGTAGCGACGCGGACGCATGGACGACGCAGCTGCGTGCCTAGCGCGAAAAGGCAATGACGCGAATGCGTGACTAACACGGATGCGCGCCTTGAGCAGAACGCAGATGATGTGTACGCGTGACCGAAGCAAATGCGTGATAAGAAAAACTCCCAGATGACGCGACTGCGTGACCCACGCGGACGCGTGACAGATGCCACGTACCAGAAACTGCAGAAAACGCTCCCAGATCTAAGTTCAGAAAGCACATATTAGAGGTTATAAAGTGGGGGAATGCATCCGTTCATGAAGATGCCTTCAATTATTCACTTTTCATAGTTTAGATGTAGTTTTTAGAGGGATAGGTTCTCTCCTCTCTCTTAGGTTTTAGGATTAGAATTCCTCTTAAAGGATTTAGGATTTCAACTCTTCATCAGGTTTAATATTTCTTTTACTTTATATTTCTCTTTTACTTTCAGATACTTTAATGCTCTCATTTAATTACTTATGTTGCCAAATTGGCTTATGAACCATTCATGTTAGGATTTTCTTTATTTAATATAAACTGAGGTATTTCAGATTTATGATTCTTATGTAGCTTTTTATATTCCTGGCTTAAATTGATTAATTGGTAACTCTTGAGTTGTCAAACTCATCGTGATTGATAATTGTTATCTTTGCTGATTGATCTAAATTCCTATAACTCTAGTCCTTCCTTAGGAGTTGACTAGGACTTTAGGTGTTAAATTGATTTATCTACTTGGCTTACCTTCATAGTTAGAGGTTGACTTAGTGGGAGCAAAATATAATTCTCATCACCATTGATAAGGATAACTAGGATAGGACTTCTAATTTTCATACCTTGCCAAGAGTTTATTTTACAGTTATTTATTTATTTTACTTGTCATTTAAATTACTTGTTCCTTACTTTCAAAACCCCCAATTTACAAAACTCATAACTAATAATAAGAACACCTCCCTGCAGTTCCTTGAGAAGACGACCCGAGGTTTAAATACTTCAGTTATCAATTTTAAAGGGGTTTGTTACTTGTGATAACCAAAAAGTTTGTACGAAAGGATTTTCTGTTAGTTTAGAAGCTATACTTACAACGCGATCATATTTTTATATTTCTTTACCGATAGAAAAACCGATCGTCAAAATGGCGCCGTTGCCGGAGAACTGCAAACGTGTGCCTTATTATTGGTTATTGTTAATATTTTTCTTTTATTTGTTTATTTGTTTTTGTTTTTCCATTTTATTTCTATTAGCTACTATGAATTCTCACCCCTCTCGCTTTGAATTTGGTTCTAAATCTGTTGAAAGGAGTGGAAGTACAACAGGAATATGCATCAAGGTCTAAGCAATCAAAGATGGATGGAGCCAAGAGGCCCTTATCAACCTTTAGGCAACAACACCCT
Source organism: Arachis hypogaea (assembly GCF_003086295.3). NCBI lineage: Eukaryota > Viridiplantae > Streptophyta > Magnoliopsida > Fabales > Fabaceae > Arachis > Arachis hypogaea. Next base: position 111,309,330 of record NC_092053.1, read on the forward strand.
CCAAGATATCATGGGCAAGGACCACTCTACAATGCATACCAAGCTGATAGACATGGTGGACCCCCTTGTAATTACCAACAAGCCCCACCCTGTGCTTATAACCATCCTCTCAACGTAGCTTTGAACCACCACACTCACAAGCTCCTTTTCACCATTCACACCGTATGACCCTTACCCACCACAATTCCAATCCAATTACTCCAAGAACCACCACATTCTTATTTTGAACCCTCTTCCCCAACCAATGAACCCTCATACCCACCCCAACCTCCAATAAATGACAAACTTTGTGTTCTTCTTCAAGGGCAAGCGAGGATGCAAAAGGGCGTATTAGAACTCACTACTGCCTTAACTGAGGTAGTAAATATAATAGCTTCCCGACATCTGAGCACTCAAAATACTCCCATGGCTGCATGTGGTGAATCAAAAGAGGAGCGTAGCATGAAGGAAACACTAGAAACTCCGATGGACAATGAGGAGCATGACTTTGTATTGGAACAAGTGGAGGAAGCCATGATAGTTGTAGAGGAAGAAGTGGTTGAAGATTTAGGAGATGCTGAACCTCCATGGGAATCGAGAGCTATAAAGAATTCTGCTGAGAAGTTCGAAATTGATGCCAAAGAGGACAATGCACAACCTCCAAAGCATATACCTTGTGAAAAATTGGACGGAACAGACCAAGAAATTGATTTCACAAGCAGTAATGATCATGAATCAAGCTCTCCTAATCACGAACTCACATCCGCAACTGAACTCCTTGAGCCTGAAGAATCTTATCCAAGTGAATACGAAGATGATGTCGAGGTAGATTTCTCTCAACCTCCAACATATGACTTGAGTGACGAGGAAGACATAGAAGACTTTGATCAGGACGCAGTTGCAGTTGAAAAATTTTGCAAAGAAGTGGAGGAATTCACAGAAGAATACAAGGGAGTAGAACTTACAGAACCACTGGAAACACCTATCCCAAGGCCATTACCACCTAATACAAGCTTCAAGTGGGTACAATCCTTAACCTTTATCTTTACCTTTCCACTTGACTATGGTTTTCTTGAAACAGATGGCCATCTTAGAGCTCTCTGTGGCTTTAAGAGTAAGAGAGAAATGGCTCGTACTCAGAGCTGGTGTACAAGGTTCAATAAGGTTCCGCGTTTTGATTCAGAGTGCAAGGATTGGTATCAAGTTCAATTGAACGGGTCTCGGAAGACATTTGGTCATCTTGGTGAGAATACAATTTCTAAACCGCCCGGATCAAAGAATATAGATCAAGACAACGGCGGATTTAAAAGCAAAGTTTGGGATCCTAGAATCTATTCTGACATTCGTCACCCCGGGAGCCTGAGAACCTGTTTGAAGCTGCTCAATAGCTTTACATGCCCAGTTTGGGACCTCGGAGGTTGTTGGCATTCCAAACATTGGTGGAGATTTCTGGATGAATTTAAGCATAAGCCACCATAACAGGAAGCTCATCCAATGTCCAACTTAAGGACTTTAACTAAAAGTGCTAGGTAGGAGACAACCCACCATGGTATGGTCGTTTCTTTTTCAATTTTAGTTCGTGTTGTTTGTTTTTATATTATATTATTTTCATTGAACCTGAATATTATTCATTAGCATTGCATACTGCATAATTGCATAATTGCATAAAAAAAATCGCACGCGACGCGTCACGCGACGCATCCGCGTCACTTGTGCATTAGGAAGAAAAGGAAAGTGAACAGAAAGTCACGCGAAAGCGTGGCTGGAAGCGTGCCATTGGCACAATTTGTTCCACGCAATCGCATCGCTAACGCGTTCGGGTCAGTCGCGAAACACACCTCCCACGCGTCCGCGTCACTCACGCAAAAGCGTGATCTAGAAATCGGCGTAAAAATCCAACGTCCAGAAATCTGGGCTGGAATCGTGCGGCTGGTGTGCGTTTAGCACAAAACGGCCCACACGTCCGCGTCCCTGACACGAACGCGTCACTTGCAAAACACCCATCCCACGCGAAAGCGTGAGCGACGCGTCCGCGTCACGTGGATAGCATGGCACCCTAATAGAGACAGAGAGTTGCGCTGAAACGACGCTGGAATTGTGCGTTTAGCACAATTTCCAGTGACGCGGTCGCGTGCCTCACGCGTCTGCATCATCCATCTTGTACCCAACCCGCGCAATCGCGTCAATCACGCGACCGCATGAAACCTATTTCACCCTAGCCATGCGATCGCGTGTCCCACGCGTTCACGTGGATTCAAATCCACTAACCCCCAGTCACACGAAACCTAACCCCATCGCGCCCCCCATACCCCCCCTTTTCTCCTCCCCCTCTCTGCAACTCCCTCCTTTGCAGCCATCACCACCGCCGACCCCGACCACCTCCGATCGCCGCACCACCCCCAACCACCCAGACCCCCCCCTCTCCCCTTTCTCTCCTTCTTCCTTCCCTCCCCTTCTTCTCTCTCTTCTTCCTTCCACCACCGCTGCCCCACCGCGGCCAGCCACCACCACTGTGCCACCAGCGCCGCCTCCCATTCCATCCCCCTCCAATCCACAACCCTCGCCAACCCTCCCACCATCACAACCCTTCACCCAACCCAAACCCCACCCTCCAACCCAACCTGCTCCACCACCGCCCCGCCCTGTTCCGCCACAGCGCCCCGTGCCCCCTCCCAGCATCGCCACTTCACCACCGCCATCTCTCTGATCCCTACCTTAGTTCATACGCATACCAGGTTCTGCCGAATGCCACTTTTCTTTCATTCGTAGTTAGTTGCATATTTTTTTTAGATTTTGTTCGAATTTAGCTAGTTAGAGATGCATGTTTGTAGTGGATTCTAGGTGGTTAGGTAGCTAGGATGTGGTTAGTGGATTTAGGCCTGATAATTGCGCCGTACTTGTTGCTTGTTTTACCTATTCTGCTATTTTTGTCTGGCTGTGATATTTATACTGTTCATATGCTGTTCTTCACTGTTTCATGCTGCTATTACACTGCTCTTTCATGTTCATATTACTTATGTCTATTTGCAGCTTTATTTTAATTTATATGAACTGTTCTGCTTGCTGTTTATTACCCAGGAACATCCAATTTTAGCCGGAATGCTGCCCAATTTTCTGCAAATGGTTTCCTTCCCATTCATGTATTGGTTTTGGCAATTTTAAATTTTGCATTACTTAGCTTTTACCAAACCATTTCATGAATGCACGGGATAGCATTCTTATTCCTTCTTAATTCCCTGGCTAGTAAATCGCATTATTGATGATTTTCTTCTAATTTTTGCTACTCTCATCTCTATATGAATCATCATCAACCTGATATCCTTGCTTGAATATGAGTTGCTTATTCTTTAAATTTGTGAATTTCTTGTTACCTAGGAAACATTTATCATGCCACTTACTTTAACTTTCTTTCCCCTAACTCACTGCTTTCCACTTTCTAACCTCTTTTTCACTTTTAACCACTTTTAACTTTCTAACTTCTCCCTTTGTTTTTTAACCAACTCTTTCAACTTTTTAACTCATGGCATGATTATTTTTTCTCCTAATTAACAGGTATTCTACTTATAATATATTTTGGATTGTGATTTCTCATCTCAGATTTTTAACTCCGAAACAATCCAAAATGTACATTTATTTAACTCATTTCTTTATTCTAATGCTCTTTTGCGAATATGTGCTTATCTTACTATTATTCTATTTGCCTACTTGTTTTCCTGCTTTTGTTCTTCAATTATATCCTGCATTTCTGTTTTTCAGGATGTCTGACCCTCAACGAAAAGGAAAAGGCAAGGCAACCACTGGTAAAAGGAAAAGAGGTGAATCCTCTATGTCTATCATGGACATTATGCATGATGACTCCTGGCGGGAAAAGCACTTTACCCCGCAGGAGAAGGCTGACCAGCTCCTCACTGCCAATGATCCGGTAAAATTTGCAAACAGATACTCTGAGCTGAAGTATCCAGTGTTTGCCACCTCCAGGAACCTGTACCTGGAGCGAACTCTGAAAATTCCAGAAGAACTACAGCAGTACACCTCCGATTAGATCAAACAGAGAGGCTGGTTCTTCTTAGAGAGAAACTTGACAAAGGTCAATTCTTCCTGGGTCAGAGAGTTCTACTGCAACTATTTCAAGACTACCCTGGATGCAGTGCACCTCAGAGGAAAACAGATATTGGTAACTGAGGAAGCCATTGAGAATATTCTGCAGCTTCAGCCTAAGTCAGATCAGCCTGATGATTACCAAAAGGCTGAAGAGGACATGCGCTTTCTGAGATTTGACTGGGATGCTGTCAAGCAAAGGATAGCCCTTGATCCTACTGCCCCATGGGTCATGGGAAAGAACACAGCAATGCCTAAGGGAATCAAGCTGATGTATCTAAATGATGAGGCTCGGCTTTGGCACCAGATCCTGAGCAACTTTGTTATGCCGAGCACTCATGAGACGGAGCTGCCTGCTGCTATGATCACCCTCCTCTGGTGTGTGATGGAGGGTAAGGACTTGTATCTTCCACGTTTCATCCGGTATTACATGGCCAGAGTCCATGTCAGAGGCACTCTCCCTTTTCCATATCTGATTACCCAGCTCGGCCGTCGAGCTAACGTGCCTTGGGAGCTGGCTGACGAGAAGCCACCTGCTGCAGACTGCAAGAAGATTATCCCTCACAGCAGGAAGTTTCAGGCTTTGGGTTACAAACCTCTATTCCTCACCGCTCCTGATGAGACAGCCACACCTTCAGCTGCCCCTTCTTCATCTACTGTTGCCCCAACTACCACCACTGCACCTCCACCTGCATCAGAGCCCGTTTATCACCTCGTGCACCGCTTATTTCAGCAGCTGGACCAGATGGAGTGCCGCAACTGACGGCGATATGAGAGATCTGAGCATCGTAACAAGCGACGCTATGAGCACCTCAAGTTGATGATCTGATCTGGCGGCGACATCCCCTCCGAGCCTGACACACCATCAGAGCCATCCGAGGAGGAGGCGGACGAGCATGAGGAGGAGACACATGCACAGAGAGAGGCTGAGCAAGCAGGACCAGTGCAGGCTGCGCCACAGCAGGAGGAGCCACACCAGATTCAGGCTGCAGACCCAGAGATTCCTATACAGTCAGAGCCTCCACTGCAGTAGACAGATCCTCCTACCCTTATCCAGTCTGCAGACCTTCAGGCCTCCACCGAGACTCCAGCAGCCCATCCTTCCGGTGATGGCACTTCTTCACACCCAGCTTGAGTGAGCATCGAGGACGATGCTTTATTTTAAGTGTGGGGAGGCCGCCATCCCTGGCGTATCTTTTTGGTGAACCACTACAGACTCTTTTATCTTATTTTGTTATTTTTTCTGTATTTTTATTTTTATTTTTATTTTTATTTTTCAGTATTTATACATTGTTCTTTTGCTGTATTTTTACTTTATTTCTGCATTTTGCACTTTAGTTTATATCTTAGCCATTTAGTTTAGTTTGCAATTCTAAACTTATTAGTTATAGAATATGTGGATTAATTAGTATAGTTTACCCTTTTAGCATATGATAGTTTGGTTTAATTGAAAATAAAAGGAGTAAACTAGAAATCTTAGTAAATTAAAACAATCCACACACCTTGTATATATAGCATTACATGTTAGTTAGTTAACAACATTTCATCAAGAAACAACACTAAGATTTTAAGGGCCACCCTAAAATTTACATTGAGAATAATGGGAACTTTTAATTTCTACTTGCATGACATGTATAATTGATATATGATTTTTGAGCTGGAGAACACACAGCCTGTGAGTCTTGAGCTTAATTGCATGGTTACATTCAGACCATAATTTTCATTCCTGTGTGTTTTGCCCTTCTTTTTCATTCTGATGTTCTTTACTTTGTTTTAATCTATATGTCCAATTATAGAATATAGATACATACCAAGAGATGATTGAGGCCATCATTTGAATTTTTCCTCACTTATCCCAAATTAGCTACCTTTTACATCACCCTTGTTAGCCCCCTTGAGCTTTTTAATCCCCTCTTGCTCTATTAACCACATTATTAGCCTTAAATAGAAAAACAAGATAAAAAATCCCAAGTTGAATCCTTGGTTAGCTTAAGATAGAAATTGTGTATTGTTTAAGTGTGGAGAATTTTATGGGAACATGGGATGATAGAAACAAAGTAGGAATTTAAAAAGAATAAGTTGTTCCAAAAACAAAAATTTAGGAAGCATGCTCATGTGAAATCAAAACAATTGAATTACCATGTGTATTGATTAAAAAAAAATTTCCAGTATTTAAATAAGGGGATACAAAAATTCTCCAAATGCAAAATAAAAGAATCAATGCACATGGGACAAAATTAAATTTAATACATGAGTTGGCAATACAAAGAGGGAAATTTTGGGCAAATAGGTTAAGAAACTTTGATTTATAAAGTATGTATGTTAGGTGAGATCTTAGACTAATCAAGGATTCGCTTATTAGCTCACTTAGCCTTATACATATACCCTTACCTTTACCTTGGCCCCATTACAACCTTGAATAAGACCTCATGATTTTTGTATGTCTGTATTCTATAATTGTTGATTGGTTAGAAAAAGAATAGAGTGATTAACCCAATAAACACTGAGTGACTAGAGAGTAAACACAAAATCCAGTGAGGGTTCAATAGCTCATCACCATATATCTATGGTTAAATTGTTAATTGTCTTGCAAGCTTGTGAAATATTTTTACCCATCTCAATTGTAAAAGTGCTTTAACATTATCTAAGGTTTGGCTATGCATATATGATTCCTTGAGGATATGAATTAATTTAACTACATGTAAGCTTTATATACAAGTGAATAACAATTAGAATTGCATGATTCATTTAGGTAGTTGCATTTAGAATAGATTGCATTGCATGAGATTCCACCACTTTAACCTTACCTTACTCTTTATCTTGGATTTAGCATGAGGACATGCTATTGTTTAAGTGTGGAGAGGTTGATAAACCCATATTTTATGATATATTTTGTGCTCAGTTCGAGTGATTTATTCAATCCTTCATCCACTTATTCATGTGAAATTGCATGGTATTACTTTCCCTTCCTTATCATGTGATGTATGTGAAAAATATGTTTCCTATGCTTTAAAAATAATTATTTTAATTACCTTTTATTACCATTCGATGCCGTGATTTATGTGTTGAGTATTTTCATATCTCCTAAGGCAGGAATGATTTAAAGGATGGAAAAGAAACATACAAAAATGGAAGGAAAGCAAAAAATGGAGTTTTGAAGAAACTGGCAGCGACGCGGACGCATGGACGACGCAGCCGCGTGCCTAGCGAGAAAAGGCAGTGACGCGAACGCGTGACTAACGCGGACGCGCGCCTTGAGCAGAACGCAGATGACACGTACGCGTGACCGAAGCGAACGTGTGATAAGGAAAACTCCCAGATGACGCGACCGCGTGACCCACGCGAATGCGTGACAGATGCCACGTACCAGAAACTGCAGAAAACGCTCCCAGCAATTTCTGAAGCCCTTTTTTGGCCCAGATCCAAGTTCAGAAAGCACAGATTAGAGGTTATAAAGTGGGGGAATGCATCCATTCATGAAGAGGCCTTCAATTATTCACTTTTCATAGTTTAGATGTAGTTTTTAGAGGGAGAGGTTCTCTCCTCTCTCTTAGGTTTTAAGATTAGGATTCCTCTTAAAGGATTTAGGATTTCAACTCTTCATCAGGTTCAATATTTCTTTTACTTTATATTTCTCTTTTACTTTCAGATACTTTAATGCTCTCATTTAATTACTTATGTTGCCAAATTGGCTTATGAACCATTCATGTTAGGATTTTCTTTATTTAATATAAACTGAGGTATTTCAGATTTATGATTCTTATTTAGCTTTTTATATTCCTGGCTTAAATTGATTAATTGGTAACTCTTGAGTTGTCAAACTCATCATGATTGATAATTGTTATCTTTGCTGATTGATCTAAATTCCTATAACTCTAGTCCTTCCTTAGGAGTTGACTAGGATTTTAGGTGCTAAATTGATTTATCCACTTGACTTACCTTCATAGTTAGAGGTTGACTTAGTGGGAGCAAAATATAATTCTCATCACCATTGATAAGGATAACTAGGATAGGACTTCTAATTTTCATACATTGCCAAGAGTTTATTTTACAGTTATTTATTTATTTTACTTGTCATTTAAATTACTTGTTCCTTACTTTCAAAACCCCCAATTTACAAAACTCATAACCAATAATAAGAACACCTCCCTGCAGTTCCTTGAGAAGACGACCCGAGGTTTAAATACTTCAGTTATCAATTTTAAAGGGGTTTGTTACTTGAAAACGTTTGTACGAAAGGATTTTCTGTTGGTTTAGAAGCTATACTTACAACGCAATCATATTTTTATATTTCTTTACCGATAGAAAAATCGATCGTCACACGCGTACGCGTACATGGCGCGTCGGCGTGTGTAACACCCCAATTACCCTAAGCCTTATCTCTAGCCGTAAAGGAAAGGTTAATCAGAGGTTACGACAGTCCTAAGGCTTATACATATTTATATATATAGAAGGAAATAACATAATCTAGAAGCCTGAAGAAGGATATAGCTCAAAGACAGAATTTCAGAAGCGCGAAACGTTCACACGAAGCTAACGCATAAGATACAAGATATAGATGCAAAAGAATAGAATATATATATTTAGATATAATAGTATAATAATCATAGGGGACTAGTCGCGACTTGCGGAGTTTAAGCCGACTAGTATATATTCAGACATACAGAGTTTGGAGTTAAAAACGGCTTATACAACTATTCTCTCAAATAAGCCTCTAAGGCCATAAAGATAAATATACAAAAGGTGAAAGAATACTATGACGAAGTAAAATAGAAATACACAAGAAACGAACCATACTCCGCTCGATCACCATATCCGCAATCTCACCGAAGTAGATTACGACTTGCATCTGAAAAACAACAACAAAGTATGGAATGAGAACCGGAGGTTCTCAGTATGGTAACAGTGCCCAATGATGTAAGATGTACGGTCCCGGGACGCCGAAGGCAATCCTAGAACTTCACATCACATACTGATATTCAAGCTTAGAACAAAATAAATAAATATATAAAGAACTTAAACCATAAACCAGGGTTGTCTAAACCTAGGGGAATTCTAACTAATACTGTTCACACCGCTGTATCCACAGCCGTCGCCAACCTAACCTCCGTGCGATCCCATCACCACCACCTTCCTAACCTCCTCAAAGTCCATAACAAACATAGTTAATGCAAGCAAGTAATACACAGGTAATATTCATATATATCAATTAATTCAAGAAGCAAGTAGGCATATTATACAAATAGGCAAACCCAAGTAGTCAAAGCAACCAGGAAAATAAGAGATGCATATGATGAATGCCTATCCTATTGGCTCGTGATATCACTTGTTGGTCCGTAAATACCAACCTGGCACATCCTCCCGGATGTAGCCTTTTCTGCCACGCCAGGGATATAGTGCCCTGCACACTCATGCAGCAGCTCTTTTGCTACGTCAGAGATATAGTGCCCTACACACTCATGTAGTAGGGAGTCTACTACGCCAGGGATATAGGCCCCGCACACTTTCTGCAGCAGAGAAGGAACCAACCACAACAAATCATGCAACAGAACAATCTGCTATGCCGGGGATATAGGCCCCGCACACTCTCAACATTCAACAAGTCATGCGACAGAAACATCTGCCACGCCGGAGATATAGGCTCCGCACACTATCAACAACAACTGGTCATGCAGCAGAATAATCTGTCACGCCGGAGATATAGGCTCTGCACACTATCAACAATCCAATAACTTCATCCCCAAATCACCACCAGACATCACCATTCCTCATCTCAAATCACTTTCAACAATATCTACTCGTGCAGTAGAAAAACCTGCTACGCCAGGGATATAGGCCCTGCACACTTTCCTTTCATACTCATCAACCTCATAATAACCATTATCAGTTCTTAATTCCATTTCGAACTCATTATTTCCTCATTTTTCTCAATTCATTATCAACAATCACCATATGCACGACTCTTCCTTCTCTCTCAACTAACTCATCCTCAAAACACTAGAAACCTAAAACCTAAAATAATAATAAAAATAAGATTATTAATAGTACTTAAAAAGAATACTAAAATATGTTATTTTATATATTATTTTTAATTTAATAAATAAATATTAATTTTTACTATAAAAAATATTTAAAAAGTTGTCAATTTTTTATATGTTATTTTTAATTTCATAAATAAATATTACTTTTTATTATAATAATAAAAAATTATAATATACTAAAATAAAATACTTTAAAAACTACTAAAATATAAAAAAAATTAAATATACTAAAAAAATAATATTATAAATTAATATTATATTTTTTAGTAATTAATTAATTATTTACCTAGAAATGAATTTAACTAATATTATCCTAACAATATTTATTTTATCAAAATTAATTTTAGTAAAAATTGGCAAACATAAATCATGTTGACACAAACTCACTTCTATCCAAAATCAATTCTACAAACTCACTTTTATTTTATTCAAATTCCAGTTTAATCAACGTAAATCCAAACACACACTAACTACTTTCACCTCCTCTTTTTTATTATCCATATATGATATCTTAGAAGAAAACCATCACAACTTCATTAAAAAAATCTCACACTTTCTTTAACCATCTAGGAACCATCATTATAATAATATAAAAAGTCTCAAACAGGTTTGTGTAATAAATTTTTTTGAAGTAAATGAAAAATAAAACAAAAAGCAAAGAAAAGAGAACACAAGAAATTAAACTGATGATGATGAAAGAACATAAAGTTTGGTCACAGCAAAGAAGTGCCTCTTGGCCCTTCGTTCGGAAAAGGAAGTGTCTGGCGAGAACTGTTTCAATGAATTGGAACCGTAAGGAGTAACGGCGTCGCATTACTAGGTTTGGATGGTGGTGGTAGAATTGACATACACCACTTGCAGTGACCAGAGTTGGAACGTGAACGACAGCTGAATTGTTGGGTAGTTGTTGTTGATGATGATAAAGGTTATGCTCTTTTGTCATTTTTTTGAATCAGTTTTTTGATATTTGTCTATTTCTTCTTTTTTTTTTTCTGTTTAGAAATAAAATTAAAGGAAAGACTAAAGAGATGATGATAATAATGGTAGTGTGGTGGTAACGGGTGGAAGACCCAAAATTTTCGTAAAATTTTATGAGCTAATTTTAATTTATTTATTTATTAAAAATTTTATTTAATTTTATAATTATTAAATAATTTTTTATATTTAAATTATAAAATTTAACCATCATAAAAGAATAAAAATTTTATATAATTTAGTTTAAATAATTAAAATTTTAAAATTTAATATTTTAATTTTTATAAATAAAAAAAATTAATTATATTATTTTATATTTAAAATTAGGATACTTGATGAGAGTTAATTAAAAAATTGATAATTAAATAATATTTTTAAAAAAAAATTTGAGAATAAATTAAATTTTAATTAATTATAATATTCCCAAATTTAATTAAAATTATTAAATTTCGATTTATCCGAAAATTCTTAATTTCACATGTTTTTTCAAAAACAAACCCTAATTCTCAAATTAAAAATCTTAACCTTAATCCTTTTACCCCACAGCCTCACCACCACTCACTTCACTCACCCCCAACAACCAATACATGAACACAACACATAATAGAAGAAAAAAAAAAGAAAAGGGGAAAAGGAGAACAGGAAGGGAAGAAAGAAAGAAAGAAAGAAAGAAAGGGGAAAGAGAAAAGGGAGGGATCGGAGGAAGAAGAAGAGGAGAGTGAGCGAGCTGCCGCTCAGCTGGTCGCCACCGTTTGTCGTCACCGCTGCCAGCTGCGCCGTCCCACTGAGCCGCCGAACCCGCCACGCCTCGCCGCCATCCAGTGGTGCAGAATTTCTAACCCACTAACTAACCGACAAGTGCACCGGGTCGTACCAAGTAATACCTCAGGTGAGTGAGGGTCGATCCTACGAGGATTGAAGGACTAAGCAACAATGATTGATTGATTGGCTTAGTTAGACAAACAGAAAAGAGTGTTTGAATATTCAAAGAGCATTAAACAATCGTACAGAAAGTAAAATAGTAAAGTAAATGGGTTGGGAAGAAAATATGGAGAAAACAGTTAAGGTTTCAGAGTTATCTATTTTTCTAGATTAACTTTTCTTACTAACTATTTTAATCATGTAGGATTTAATTTATAGCAAACTATATGTGACTAGACCCTAATTCCTTAGACCTTTCTAGTCTCCTCTAAAATTCATTAACTACCAATTCCTTGGTTAATTAATTCCAATTAGAAGCTGCATGATCAAATTCCAGTTTACATGCCACCAAAACTCTAATTACCCAAAAAAATAAAAGGATTATATGTCACGTATCCCGTTAAATCCAGATAATTAAAATTTAGGAGAATATGTTTTCAAGCTGTTGTTCAAGTAAAGAGCTTTTCCAAGTTATACAAGAACTCAAATAGAAAGAGGGTCATACTTCCATTCCACCCAAATTTATAAGATAAAGAGCGAAAACAATTCTTAAATTATAAATCCATACATGAATTAAAATAGAAAAAGCAATAAAATCAATCCATACAAATAGACAGAGCTCCTAACCTTAACAGTGGAGGTTTAGTTGCTCATGGTTCAGAGTAGAAAACTAGGATTGTAAATTGGAATGGAATAATATTGTGTTGAGATGGAATCCCCAGTTAACTAATTCCTATCCCCTTTTATATCTAATCCTAATAAATTTAAAATCTATCTAAAACTAAAATAATATCTTTTTCTAAAAATAATATTTGAATTTAAATTAGAATTAATCAGTAAGTCTTCAGTTGATGGGTGGGGACCACTTGTTTCCTTCACTCTGTAGCCTCTGATCTGTGCTTTCTGGGCTTAAAAACTGAGTCAGAACAACCCAGAAATTGCCCCCAGTATTTTTCTGCATTTTCTGCACGTGGTGTATGTCACGCGTACGCGTCAGTCACGCGCATGCGTTGCCATGGAAAGCTCCAAATCACGCGTACGCGTCAGTCACGCGTACGCGTCCATCACGCGTACGCATCGCTCCTTGCTGCCATCTCCTTTGATTCCTGTGCTGTAGAAACTCCATCAAATTCCGTCGAATGCTACCTAAAATAAACAAAATTAAAAAGACTCAAAGTAGCATCCATATTGGCTAAAAGATAATTAATTCTTTATTAAACTCAACAAATTAGATACAAAGTCACCAGGAAAAGATAGAAAAGATGCTCACGCATCACAACACCAAACTTGAACTGTTGCTTGTCCTCAAGCAACCAGAACTATTATAAGCTTAGGATGTGAATTTGCATGAGAATGAGAGTTCGATTAAGCTCATGTCTCTTCTTATAATGGGGTTTACAATTGCAATCCTGAATAGTTTTGGCATCTCACTTTATCCTTTGAAGTTCAGAATGATTGGCATCCATAGGAACTCAGAATTCAGATAGTGTTATTGATTCTCCTAGTTCAGTATGTTGATTCTTGAACACAGCTACTTTATGAGTCTTGGCCGTGACCCTAAGCATTTTATTTTCTAGTATTACCACCAGATATATAAATGGCACAGACACATAACTGGGTGAACCTTTTCAGATTGTGACTCAGTTTTGCTAGAGTCCCCAGTTAGAGGTGCCCAGAGTTCTTAAGCACACTCGTTTTACTTTGGACCACGACTTTAATCGCTCAGTCTCAAGCTTTTCACTTGACACCTTCACGCCACAAGCACATGGTTAAGGACAGCTTGATTTAGCCGCTTAGGCCTGGATTTTATTCCTTTGGGCCCTCCTATCCATTAATGCTCAAAGCCTTAGATTCTTTTTTTTTAGCAAGCTTCGTATTTGTCATTGCTTTTTCTTGCTTGAAGAATCAATTTTATGATTTTTCAGATTATCAATAACATTTATCTTTTTTCATCATTCTTTCAAGAGCCAACAATTTTAACATTCATAAACTTCACTATCAAAAATATGCACTAGTCAAGCATTCATTCAGAAAACAAAAAGTATTGCCACCACATCTAAGTAAATAAGACTACTCTTAAAATTAACTCAATTTCTCATGCAATACATCACTTCTGTATTTTTTATTTGAATTCAAGATCAGTGAGTAATACATGAGACATCTTTTTAGAATTCAAGCAATTAAGAGAAAACTAAACTAGACCTAGGATTCTAACTAATAAAGGATCATGCAACAAACAAATAAAAAATAGCAAAAAATCGGAACATAATATAGAAAAAGAGGGGAGGAAATAAAAAATGAAAGGAACTAAACCACCTTAGTTATCCTAGCGGTCGTTTTATTGTTTAGGTTTTGCTCCTCAGGGAAGATGATTCGCCTCCCTTTTGGTGCCATAGGAATAAACAAAAAACCCTTAAGCGAAGCGTCAACACCAAACTTAAAGGTTTGCTTGTCCTCAAGCAAAGAAGAAATGAAAATAGAAAGAGACAAATATTATGATGAAAGAAAAAGAAAATGATAAAAGAACAAGAGAGAATTAGGATTGGGAGAGGGAGAAATAAAATTAAAACTGAGCGGCAAACTAGTGTAATTGTGCGGCATAGGCGACGCGTACGCGTACGGCACGCGTACGCGTAGGTCGCGAGATTTTCTTAATGACGCGTAAGCGTTAGGCACGCGTCCGCATGCCCTGGGTTTTGTGTGATTCACGCGAAGCCAGCCGCGTGCACGCACAACTCTCTGTTCGCGTGGCTTGGGAACCAATAATTTCATGCGACGCGTGCGCGTCATGCACGCGCACGCGTGGATGGCCATTTGTGTAGATGACGCGCATGCGTCAGGGACGCGTTCGCGTGAGCAAGTTTTGAGCTTCTAGCACACTTCTAGCCCCGAGCCAGCACAACTCTCTGCCCAAACACATATTTACGTCGAATTCCAAGGTCACGCATACGCGTCAGTGACGCGTACGCATGGAGTGCCAAAAGTGCAAACGACGCGCACGCGTGGGTTACGCGTACGCGCGATGCGGCTTGTTTGTGCG
The DNA here is from genome assembly GCF_003086295.3 of Arachis hypogaea. Classification (NCBI taxonomy): domain Eukaryota; kingdom Viridiplantae; phylum Streptophyta; class Magnoliopsida; order Fabales; family Fabaceae; genus Arachis; species Arachis hypogaea. The sequence goes on from NC_092053.1 coordinate 111,324,384, forward strand.
AAAGGCATCATTCCTGCACCACTCCCGCGCAACTCTCTGTTCACTTTTATTTTTCACGCACACCCATCTGACGCGTACGCGTCAGCGACGCTTGCGCGTTGTGAGCCATTTTTTTTTGAATATCAGTTCCTGTGTCAGCGACGCTTGCGCGTTGTGAGCCTTTTTTTTGGAAATATCCAATTCCTGTTCTAAATAGCTGCATGATCAAAACACATGTAAAACAAAGGAAAAATAGTAAAAACTAAATAAAAATCAAATAAATAAGAAAATCACTACTACGAAAAATAACTAAGGATACAAAATTATTGGGTTGCCTCCTGACAAGCGCTTCTTTACCGTCACTAGCTTGACGGTCAGCTCCTCTAGGGAGGAGGATCATAGGGGCTCAGCTCTTCACCCCTTACTTTGAACTTCTTTCCTATGCCTTCATAAAGTAGCTCAATATGCTCTAGAGAGAGGATTTTGTTTACTGTATAAGTCCGCACTGGATTGCTAGTCAACACCACCTTCATTCCTGGGGAGAATCCTTCAGTGGAGATTTTTTGTTTCTCCATCCCCTGGGCATTTTCTTCTTTTTGGGAACCTCCTCCTTGGTGGATGATGCATTCCCAATACCAAACTTAGGTTTGATGTCAGGAGGAATTTTATTGTTTGTCACCAAAGGAGGTTGGAGCTGCAGATTCTGCTGTCCGTCATCAGGGGGTTGTTGAAGGTTTGGATCAATAAGCTCAATCTGCATGCACATCTCTTCTTCACCTGTTGAATGTATATCTTTGAAGACATGAAAGACCAGTTGCTCATTATGCACTCTAAGCACTAATTCACCCACTTTTACATCAATCAGAGCTCTTCCAGTGGCTAGGAATGGTCTTCATAGAATTATAGAGGCGTTCTCATCCTCCCCTGTGTCAAGAATCACAAAATCTGCTGGGAGGAAGAACTTACCCACTTTGACTAAGATATTCTCCACTAATCCGTATGCAGGCTTCATATATTTGTCTGCCATCTGTAATGCTATCTTCGTGGGTTATGCCTCTTGAATTTGCAGCTTCTTCATCACAGATAGGGGCATTAAATTGATGCTTGCTCCCAGATCACATAATGTTTTCTCAAAGGTTGTGCTCCCAATGGTGCATGGAACTTGAAAACTCCCTGGATCTGGCATCTTCTTTGGTAAGTGATTCTGAATGATGGTACTGCATTCTTTAGTCAAGACCACTGTCTCATCTCCCTTTAAAGGCTTCTTCTTTGACAACAGCTCCTTCATGAACTTGACATAGAGAGGCATTTGTTCCAAAACCTCAGCAAAAGGAATATTGATTTGCAACTTTCTGAAGACTTCCAAGAACTTTGAAAACTGCTTGTCCTTGGTCTCCTTTTGAAGTCTGTGAGGATATGGCATTTTAGGCTTGTACTCAGGAGCCTTTGGTAATGTAGGATAAGTGTCAAGAGAGTCTGGAAATGGGTTGTCTGCACGCTTTGGAGGGACATGCTCTACTTCTTCCTTCTTCTCCTCTGGAGCTTCTTTTTCAATGGGCTCCTCACTAACTTGTACTTCCATACTTGCCACTTGTCCATTTATCAAGGTGATAGCCTTGTATTCCTCTCTTGGATTTGGAATTGTGTTACCAGGAAGGCTATTAATGGTCCTCTGATCAATTTCATTAACTCTTGTGGCTATTTGACCCATCTGAATCTCCAAATTCTTAATCGATGCTCTGGTTTCCTACACAAAACTCTTCATCATCTCCCAATTAGCATCTTCTTGGGATTTAGAGTTTTCCTGCTGAGATTGAAATTGGCGGTTATTGTAATTATTCTGTTGGAAGCCACCTTGAGAATTATTGTTGAAGTTCTGAGGTCTCTTAGGTTGGTCTCTCCACCCAAAATTTGGGTGATTTCTCCATCCTTGATTGTAGGTTTGAGAATAGGGATCATTATTGGGATTTCTAGGAGCACTCCCCATGTCATTGACCTGTTCAGAAGGGGATTGAGTATAATCATAATTATTATTTTGCACAAAATTACCTGCCATGTCATATGAGGCCTCTTGAGGTGGATTTTGTGTGTTGATAGCTAAGACTTGTATGTCACCCATCTGTTGAGTAAGTAGATTTATTTGCTGAGACATAAGCTTGTTCTGAGTAAGAAGAGCATTCACAGCTTCTACTTCCAACACGCCTCTCTTTTGAGAGGTCTCAGAGTTCACAGGATTCCTGTTAGATGAGTATAAATATTGGTTGCTTGCAACCAATTCAATAAGCTCAATAGTCTCCTCTGGTGTCTTCTTCTTGTGTAATGAACTGCCTGCAGAAGTATCTAAGCTCATCTTAGACATCTCACCCAAGCCTTCATAAAAGATATCTAGTTGAGTCCATTTGGAGAACATGTCTGGAGGGCATTGTCTAGTCAGTAGCTTGTATCTCTCCCAAGCTTCATAAAGAGTTTCACCCTCCTTCTGCCTGAAGGTCTGAACCTCCGACCTAAGCTTAATCAGTTTCTTTGGTGGGAAAATTTTAGTAAGAAACTCTGTAACAACCTTCTCCCAAGTATTCAGACTCTCCTTTGGTTGGGAATCTAGCCATAGCTTTGCTTTATCCCTCAGAGCAAAAGGGAAGAGCATGAGTCTGTACACCTCTGGGTTCACTCCATTTGTCTTCACAGTATCACATATCTGCAGAAAATCAGAGATAAATTGATTTAGATCTTCATGAGGAAGTCCATGATACTGGCAGTTTTGTTGCACCAGGGTGACCAGTTGTGGCTTCAACTCAAAGTTGTTTGCAGCTATAGGGGGTACCACAATGCTTTTTCCATAAAGATCCGCAGTAGGGGCAGAATAAGAGCCAAGCACTCTCATTTGTTGATCATCCCCGTTTGAATTTGCCACATTGGCATTAACAGCATTATTGTGATCCATAGTGGATTCTGCAGCCTTGTAAAGTTTTGTTTGTTGCAAACATCTCCTGAAAGTTCTTTCAGGTTCAGGGTCAAAGTCTAAAAGATGTTCTTTGTTTCTGTTCCTGTGCATAAACAAGCATAAAACAAGAAAAGATGTGATTCTCTACGTCAGAGTGCAAAGAAGTCCCTGTGAGATAACCTGTGTAAAATATAAAATAAAAGTACTAAATAAAATAAATAAATAAATTTCGAAAATTATAGGTAGAATTAAGACAGAAAAATTCGAAAGTAATTAGAAAAATAAACAGGAACAATTAAAATAAAAATAAATAGAGGAAAACAAACTTAATTTCAGGAATTAAAGAAAAAAAAATATATATATATATTAGTTATTAAAGACAAAATAAAATAAAATTAATGAAATATAGAATAAAAAAATTAATAACGGACAGAAACAAAACACGAAAATAAAAGAAAATAAAAAATAAAAAGGAAAAAAAAGAACGTAAAGTTTTGAAAAGGAAAAACAAATATAAAGGAAGTAAAATCAAACAGGGTGAACACGCCAGGGGAAACGAAACGAAAAGCACCAAAAAAAATGAAAGAAAAAATAAGAAAAAGAAAAAAATTGAAAATAAAAATAAAAATTAATAATACCTCAGGTGAGTGAGGGTCAATTCTACGAGGATTGAAGGACTAAGCAATAATGATTGATTGATTGGCTTAGTTAGAGAAATAGAAAAGAGTATTTGAATATTCAAAGAGCATTAAACAATCGTACATAAAGTAAAATAGTAAAGTAAATGGGTTGGGAAGAAAATATGGAGAAAACAGTTAAGGTTTCAGAATTATCTATTTTTCTAGATTAACTTTTCTTACTAACTATTTTAATCATGTAGGATTTAATTTATAGCAAACTATATGTGACTAGACCCTAATTCCTTAAACCTTTCTAGTCTCCTCTAAAATTCATTAACTGCCAATTCCTTGGTCAATTAATTCCAATTAGAAGCTGCATGATCAAATTCCAGTTTACATGCCACAAAAACTCTAATTACCCAAAAAATAAAAGGATTATATGTCACGCATCTCGTTAAATCCAGATAATTAAAATTTAGGAGAATATGTTTTCAAACTGTTGTTCAAGTAAAGAGCTTTTCCAAGTTATACAAGAACTCAAATAGAAAGAGGGTCATACTTCCGTTCCACCCAAATTTATAAGATAAAGAGTGAAAACAATTCTTAAATTATAAATCTATACATGAATTAAAATAGAAAAAGCAATAAAATCAATCCATACAAATAGACAGAGCTCCTAACCTTAACAGTGGAGGTTTAGTTGCTTATGGTTCAGAGTAGAAAACTAGGATTGTAAATTGGAATGGAATAATATTGTGTTGAGATGGAATCGCCAGTTAACTAATTCCCATCCCCTTTTATATCTAATCCTAATAAATTTAAAATCTATCTAAAACTAAAATAATATCTTTTCCTAAAAATAATATTTGAATTTAAATTAGAATTAATCAGTAAGTCTTCAGTTGATGGGTGGGGACTTATTTCCCTCACTCTGCAGCCTCTGATCTGTGCTTTCTGGGCTTAAAATCTGAGTCAGAACAACCCAGAAATCGCCCCCAGCATTTTTCTGCGTTTTCTGTACGTGGTGTATGTCACGCGTATGCGTCAGTCACGCGTACGCGTCGATGGCCTTTTTCCGTGTGTCACGTGTACGCATCAGTCACGCGTACGCGTTGTTGAGCAAATCTTCAAATCACACGTACGCGTCGCTCCTCGCTGCCATCTCCTTTGATTCTTGTGCTACAGAAACTCCATCAAATTCTGCCGAATGCTACCTAAAATAAACAAAATTGCAAAAGACTCAAAGTAGCATCCATATTGGCTAAAAGATAATTAATTTTTTATTAAACTCAACAAATTAGATGCAAATTCACTAGAAAAAGATAGGAAAGATGCTCACGCATCATCCAGCTCGCGTTGCCTCCGTATCGCCAAGCCGCTGCCGTCGAGGCTCCATGCCAGCACCGTCACCGTCGAGTTGCTTCATTGCCGAGCTTCCACGGTCGCCCCCACAGGGTTTCCAGGTAGAGGGAGACCAGGAAGAGAGAGAGAGTTTGCATCCGTTGCTACAGCTGTCGCGGAGGAAGGTTGAGCCTGTCAGTGCCGTGCCTCAATCACAGTCGGTTTGCTGCTGCTGCTGTTATTGGAGGTTGTCGCTGTCGTTGTCATTGAAAAAGGGGAAGCAAGCGAGAGTGATACCGGAGAAGGGGTTTCCACTGCTGTCAGAGCTCTTCGTTGTAAGTCTCACCACCAAGAGTTATCATCGAAGCTGTCACTGCTTCGTTCTTAGTTCCTTCTTGTGCGGTAAGTTGTTTTGGCTCCAAAAACCCCTTTTTGTCGCTGTTCCGTTATCGATTATTGAGTTTTATCTGACGTTAATATCTTAGGACTGAGTTATGGTTCTTGCATGCTGTGTTTAGAGGCTGTGGCTGCTGCGGGGATGGTCGATTTTGATGCCGCTACTGCGAGATAAGAATAGAAACAGAATTTGTCACGTATTTAAGTCACGACCGAGGTAGGGGCGCTTTCCTTATACTCATTTTATTTTCGAGAATTGTTATAAATCGATATTGATGCAAAAATATATTTTAGTGATTATGAGAGTATTATGGATTGAACTGAGTTGCTATGGATAATTGTGATTGTTTGTCTAGTGGGATTATTGACTGTTTGAGAAGGTTGAATATTCTGAGTTATTGATTTTGTTAAATTAGTAGTTGCCAAATTGGTTTTCTTGAGATTTGAAAATGTTTCGTTATTGAAAATGAGTTGACTTTTGAAAAGATTTAATATTGGAATTTAGTTTAATTCTGAAAATGATTTGGTATTAGAAAAGATTTTATATTGAAATTTGGTTTAAAACAAATTTGAAACGGAGTTGATATTAGAAACAGTTCAATTATTAGAAATTAGTTACTGTTTAAAAATGGTTGAGAAGGGTTTGAGGAATGTTTGGATGGGACCTGAGAAGGGTGACAGAGTCCGAGTTTTAGAGGAGATGCTGCCAAAATTTTTATAAAAATCAGAAAGCTTCGTTTGAAATGATTATTTAGAAAGATTTGGTTTTAAAGATTATATGTTTTAAGTTTGATTTATTTAGAAAAGAATGAATTATGTTTTGCGTTTAAATTATTGATGAACCAAATGGTAGGTGTGATAATGAGGAATGAGGAATGATGAATTTGAGATTTCAATGAGATCTGAACAGATGATGAAAATAAACTAAAAGTAAATGAGACTTGCAAAATTGAGACAAATTGTTAATTCTCTGTACGTAAGATGTGTTTGGGCACTTTAACTCACCGGTTCCTTCATGGGGATATATATATATATATATATATATATATATATATATATATATATATATATATATATATATATATATATATATATGAATTTAAGTTTGGGGTTTTGTCTCTCCTTATAGATGAGCTTGAGATTTTTTTCATGGATATTATTGAGCTTGGGGATGCACATATAGAGGGACTGTCCAATGATTAGCTACCAGGACATGTCAAGTTGGCTGTATAACCGATAGATGAGCTCATTAGCCATAAGACAGACATACATCATATGCATTTGTATGTTTTACTTGGGTATGCATTGTTTTGGTTTGCCTATCTGTTCAACTATGCTAATCTGCTATTTGGCCTACTTGCTGTATTTGCATCCTATCTATGTTTTTCTTATTTGTATTGTATGTGTGTGCAACTGAGAGATCTCTCATACTGGTGGTAGTAAAGCTGAAGGTTGTTTTTCGGAGAATATAATGTTGATTTGGTTGAGTTGCTTGAGTTGGGGCTGTGCTTGATTTTTGATTGAGGTATTAGTAAAGTATGAAAAATCAAGCTGATTCAGCATAGACTTAATGAACCTATGCTTGGAATAAGTTGGTCATTCATACCGTCGAGGAAACTGATTAGGATTTTCTTATAAGAAAAGAAATGTTTTATATTTCTAAAAAAGTTAAATATTGTTTCTTTAAAAGGTTTTGGATAGTTATTAGTCGTTAGTTTTCAAAAGATTCATAGGACAAACGATAATCACTGCCTTGAAATCAATTCTTCTCTTTAAACGTATTTTCTTATAACAATTCTTAAACTCTCTACTGAGAATCCTTTCGAAGACGATATTCTCACTCCCCTACAAAATTTCTTTTCCGTGACAAGTTCACAAAGCTTTGGCACGAAACCGCAGTTGAACTACGGAGCTTTATGTATATATATGTTTTCATTTTCTGTATTTGATTCAGTCTCAGATTTTATTTTATCCTTTGTCATTTGTCATTTTAAATTTTAGAGGGGCAGGACATGTATGTTAAGAAGTTTTGGATAAGTCTATGTATTTATTATTATAAGAATATGATATGTGACTATGTAATTTTAAAGTAAAGACTTTTCGCTTTCGTAATTAAACATTCGGTTCATATTTGTGAAGGCTCAATATTAAATAAATATAGTATCAAATTAAAGGATTAGAGGTAAGTAACACTTGAACTGTTAGTATGATCATGATGAGGTGTTAAGAGTAATGGTGTTACAAGGAGTTTAGTGATGGATATTTGGAAGAGAGAGAAAATAATATTTTAGAGATGGTGATGAAAGTGACTAAGTTTTGGAGGGTAAAACGGAAAAAAAATTTAACCATAATTTGGCTAAAAAATTTGAAGATAAGGATAAAATTAAAACAAATTTAAACTTATTAGGAGTATCTTTAAAATTTTTAGCAAACTTTAAATATAAAAAATATACTTTACCTTTATATTAATGATTTTAACTAATATTAATTCAAACGATATTGAATTTCTTAAATTTATACAAAATAATTTTTTTTCTAAAATTTCACAATAAGTTTTATTCAAAAAATTCAAAAATAAATACGAGTTACTAGATTAAAAATAGAACAATTAGCAATAAAAATTAGTAGACTAAAATATAGATCTTAAAAATTCAGAAAAAAATATCAAATAAATTATAAATAAAAATTCAACTTGTAAAAATTATTAAATTCGCAAAACAAAAAAATCAAAATGATAATAAAATAAACGTAGAAGAATAATATTACAGAATTCATAAAAATTAATAAAATAATAAAACAATCTTTTAATAAAATTTTTGTTAAAAATTTAAATTTTAAACAAATTAAAAAATTAGTATTAAAGTCAAAGTAACGATTTCAAGAATATAATAATATTTTTAAATTAAAAAATTAGACTGATAATTAATTGATTGTCAACAATAATAAATTCAGATAATTCTCTAATATTTGTCCGTTTTAAAATCTTGATTACAGATTTAAAATATTTATATGACGAAAAATTGAAAGATAAAAAGAATAAAAATCTGTTTATGTACCCGCCGTGATTTTTTTGCCTCATTTTTTTCTGTTTGTTTGTTTTGTATAAGTGAAGATTATTTTTTCTTCTTAATAATTCTTTTAGTATGTATACATCAAAACTTAATAACTTGTTTTAAACAGAAGTGATGAAGATCAGAATCAAACAGACCTGGCCTTAAGATATTATTTTTCAGAAAATCAAAATTACACGCACGTATGACGTATATATAAGAATAACAATTTATCGATTTAAATATAAGAAGTTTAATATTTATTTATTTAGTTTATATCTAAATAAATCTCATAGTCATACTTATAAGTTATAAGCCTTCCGACAATAAAAAGCTCCTTTAATTAAAGAAAGAACTCTATTCTCACAAATAGTTAAGACTACTCATAATCATCTTTTAATATAAATCCGATGATAACTTTAATTTGTAGTAAAATTTGTTATATATGCAGATATGCTTAATTATTCATAGTATACCAAAACAATTTAGTCCACATAACTAGTGAAGATGCAAAAAAGAAAAATTTTTTCCATCGGCAATTAGTGTATGATAGCAACAAATTCTTATGAGCATATATCGAAGAAGGTTCCAGGCACCAAAACTCTCCAATAGTAAGAAACATACACATATTTGGTTTGACTGGAATAAAAAGTTGTGTAAAGCAGCCATAAAAGACTGAACCCCATTACACGCATGCATGAATGTTCAAAGAGATTGCTCCCTAAGCTAAATGACCAACGCGGCAATTTCTTAGTTTTCAAAATCATGTGATATACGTTGCTATATATAGAGAGGCCCATACTCGAGTAATTCCATTCACTTATAACTCACAAGCACCAAGACAGTAATCTGTATTCTCTTTGTCTTACAAACAGAAACGATATCCAAAACGAAGCCAAGTGACGAAGATACTTTAGCAAAACCAAATTAAACTATAGTGTGAGAGGGAAAAAAAAATGGGGCTGATGTCACCATTCTTGAATTGCTTTGTTATAACCTCATCCTCATCGGCACAAGTGTCAGATTATGGTGAAGGGCAAGGTTCTGATCATTCGAAATCATCAGCATCTTCTTCGGAGAAACCAAAGAGCAAGTCATCAAAACTTCCAATTGTAGTTTCTTATTTCCCAGTCAATTATTATCCCTCACGCTTGTAGCGCGTATTGATCTATGTATCTATCTCAACAGCGATATGTTCTTACTACTTAATTTTTACGATTGATTTATTCTTTATGTAAGATTTCATTTATTTTTATAGTAACAGTGTAACATATATTAAATTGTATGTTTAAGTTCATGCGAATTTAAATAAATTTACTATTTACAAGTATTCACAATTACGAGAAAAAAAAATCAATTATGGTTGTCCGTTTTGTTGGATCGCGAGCAATTTCAATACAAATAATTATATGAGTTATATTACTTTAGTAATTTTCAAGAAATATTGAAAGAATTATAATTAGGTCCCATTTAATTAGGACAAGAAGTGAGTCAAGCCAACTCATGAGCCAGTTTGAGTTTGACTCGTTAATAACTTGATAAGCTGAACTCGTGAGCTGATGAGCATAACTTGAGTTTGAAATTTAGCTCATAAATTAAATGACCCGAGCTTGAGCTGAATAAACTTAGCTCATTAGTTCTCAAATGATTCTTTTTAGTCATATTAGTCCTTGAAAGATAAAACGTAAGTCAAATTGGTCCTTCCGTTAGTTAGATGATGACGTGTCATGTTAAGTGCCACGTGTCACCAGATGATTGGTTGACGTGTCAGGTCAGTGACACCTTGATGAGAGGATTTTTGATGGTATAGAATTTCACAATTGAAATCTCGTCGCAAGTATAGTTTCTAAACTAATCAATAATCCTTTCATACAAAAATTTTGTTTGTCACAAGTACAACCCCTAAAATTATAAATCGAAGTATTTAAACCTCGGGTCGTTCTCCCTAGGAATTACAATAAAGTGTTCTTGTTATTGGTTGAGGTATGTTTTGGGATTTTGGGAATAAGGAACAAGAAATATAAATGGCAATGAAAATAAACTAACAACTAACAAAACTCTTGACAAGGTATGAGAACTAGAAGTCCTATCCTAACTATCTTCCTCAATTGTGATGAGAATTGTCCATTGCTACCACTTAGTTAACCTCTAACCATGGAGGAAAGTCAAGTGGATAAATTAACTTGATTCCACAAGTCCTAGCCAACTCCTAAGAAAAGACTAGCTTTAGTGGTATCCAAGTCAATTAGCAATCTCTAATTATCAATCAACAAAAGAGTTTGATAACTCAAGTGTCACTAATTACTCTACCTAGGCCAAAAGGAACAAAATCTAACTAATAACTAGAAGAAGCATTTCATCAAACACATAGAAGGTAATAAAAGTAAACAACATGAATTGCAAGAATTAAAGAGAAATCTAACTAGAATAGCAAGAGATCAACAATAGAAAAGGAAAACAATTATGAAACAACAAAGAACTTACCAATTGCATTGAAGAAGAAATGTAGATCTACAAAAGAAAGTTCATAAACTACAACTAACAATACATAGGAATTACAAGAGAAGAAGAATTCTATTATTCTACAATTACAAGAGAAAATTAAGGAAGGAGGAAAATTAGAAGAGAGAAGAAGAACTAGATCTAGATCTAAACCTAATCCTAATTCTAGAGAGAAGAAAGAGCTTCTCTCTCTAGAAACTAACTCTAACTACTTCTCAAACTTAAACTATGACTAATGATCCAAAGTATGTTAATTCTCCTTTAATCCTTGGGATAAATAGCATCAGAAATGAGTTAGATTGGGCCCACAAGGCTCCTAAAATCGCTGGCCACGAGTTGCATTAAGTGAATCATGTGCAACCATCGGCGCGTACGCATATAGTGCGCGTGCACACCCCTAAACGTGATGCAACTATAGTAAATCTTATTTTATTTCGAAGCCCCAGATGTTATCTTTCCAACGCAACTGAAACCGCATCATTTGGACCTTTGTATCTCAAGTTATGATCGATTAAGTGCGGAGAGGTCGGCTTGACAGCTTTCGTAATTCCTTCATTTCTTCATGAGTTCTCCATTTCTACATGCTTTTTCTTCATTCCCTTGATCCAATCTTTGCCTCCTAACTCTGAAATCACTTGACAAATATATCACGGAATCTAATGGAATCAAGGTGAATTAAATTTTAGCTATTTTAAGTCCTAAAAAGCATGTTTTCACTCTTAAGCACAAATTAGGAGACAATCATGAGACCATGCTATTTCATTGAATAAATATGGGTAAAAGGTTATAAAATCCCTAAATCAAGCACAAGATAAACCCTACAAAGGGGGTTTATCAACCTTCCCATACTTAAACCAAGCATGTCCTCATGCTTAAACCAAGAGAAAGCAAAGGGATCAACATTTATTCAATGAATTCTAACTAAATGCAATCTACCTATATGCAACTATCTAAATGAATGTAATTGCTTAGTCAAAATAAATCAATTTCCAAGGAGCGTATATACACAAGGGCCTAGGACTAGCAAGTCTAATCCACAATTGAATTGAGTTATTAAATATTTTTACAAACTTGCATAAAAAGATGATCATTGGTGAAAACATGTAATTGAGTAATCGAACCCTCACCGGTAGTGTTTGCACTCTATTCGCTCAAGTGTTTAGGGTTGATTCACTCGATTCTCCTCTATTTTATGCTTTTCAAGACTTGTTTTTCATCTAACAATCAACATATATTCAATGCATGCATACAATTATCATGAGGCCGTTTCATCGGTTGTAATGGGGCTAGGGTTAAGGTATGATGCACATGTGGTCAATTGAGCTTGAAATTTGAATCTTTGATAAGCTTAAAATTCTCACCTAACCTATGACATCCTATGCAATTAAGTTCTAATCTAACTACCCATTTTTCACTTTTTCACATGCTCATGCATTCTCTTTTCATTTCACAACACATATGCATTGATTTTATTGAGCTTCACTTGCTTTGGGGCATTTTGTCCCCTTTTTATTTCTTTTTCTTTTTTTCTTTTTTTTTTTCATTTTTTTCTTTTCTTTTTCTTTTTTCTCTTTTATTTTTTTTCTTTTGTTTTTCTCATTTTTTTTCTTTTCTTTCAAACTATATACAAGAACATCAAAGCATAAGGTCTATACATTTTAATTAACACATAAGCATGTACCCAATTTTCAATATTTACAACAAAAATATAAAACTACCCTTTTATTCACCCAATGTCCCAAGTTTTCTCACACTTGAATGATACACACACATTAGCCTAAGCCAATCAAAGATCCAAATAGAGGACTTTTATTGTTTTTTGCTTTAGGGCTTGTAATGTGCTAAATTAAGAACAAGTGGGTTAATCGTAGGCTCAAAGTTGCTAACAAAGGAAGATAAAAGGTAAGGCTATTTGGGTAAGTGAGCTAAATGAAATGATGGTCTCAATCATATAAATGCATGAATACACAAAATAACGGACATAAAGAATCAAACAAATCAAGGATTACAATCGTAGAAAGAGAATAATGCACACAAGAAGGAAAAATAAGTGGCTATATAATGTAACCACACAATTAGGCTCAAATCTCACTTGCTTGTGTTCTTAGCTCAAAAACATGATCCACAATATATATATAATTCAAGCAAGTCCTATGAAAAGTTCACTCAAATCAATTGGTACCCTATAGATAGAAATCTTGAAGAATCTCATTATTTTGACTAAGCTTATTATGTATATATATGCAAAATTAAGAAAATGCAAGTAAAAATCCTAAAAGACCTAAGAAAATGAAATGCAAAAGTGTTGGGATTAGAAACTTGTCACCCAAAATCGCCGAATGGTCGGATGACCTCTCCACACTTAAAAGTTTACACCGTCCTCGGTGCACTCAAAGATGAGCAAGGGAGTTTGGCGACTTTCCGGATTGCTACCTTCAGCTGGTAGATCACCCAGTTGTTGTGCGTTCTTTCTTCCGCTTCCATTTTTGCTTGCGGTGCATCATTCATGAAAAACAAAAATACAACACCATAAGATGAGAGAACACAAAAAAAAAGAAGCATACATTGTTGGGAATGAGGTACTAATCACTAGAATTAAGTGAGTGAATTAGTGTGACATTAGAAAAATAGGGATGTGAGTTCTAAATTAGGCGGTTTAGAACACACATTAGCATAAAAGTTATGTCACAAAAGCAGTATGTACTTTACTCATTCTTGTGTGCCTGAAATGCTTTAAGTAAACTTGTAAGGTAAAACAAGCATTAAAGAAGTATGAGAGCATTCAAGCTAAAAGCATATGGATGCATATAATCATGAAACACAATGCATTGAAGTAAATGCTCAACATCCAATATCAAGAGATTGCCTAATCAAAGAATAGGGTTCAAATCACATGGTGGTCAAATCATGCAATTCAAGAAGAGTTACAAGCTCGAAGGCAATTCTCATCACTTGGTATTCTTAAAAGGTAAGAATGAAAAACTCAAAACTAAGTAGCAAAATATAACCTCAACAATAGAATCCAACAAAGATTATAAACATAATGATGTTAAGATAACATCCCTTTTTAATACTCAGCAGCAATTAATGGTAAACAAGAATAACAATCCAACACTTACAATGAAAAAGACAAAATGAAATGAAAACTAAATAAAACTAACTAATAAACTAACTAACTAACTAATTAGTTAACTAAAATAAATGGTTATCAATGGTGTTTTGGAGTGTTAGATGAGGGGTAGAAGAAGGAAAGAAGAAAGGAGAAGGAAAGAAATGGAAAGAGGAGAAGAAAATAGATGTTTTGAAGGAAAGACATCCGTGCGTACGCGCGCATGGCGCGCCCGCGCGGATGGTGGTGCAATGGACGCGACGCGTACGCGTACATGGCGCGTCCGCGTCGATGGCTTATTTCGAGAGTGACGCGTACGCGTCATGTACGCGTACGCGCGAGTGGTTTTGTGCCAAAGGCACAATGCGCGCGCAATGTTCGCACAACTCTCGGGTTTTTGGCTTGGGGTGGAATTTCTCAATCCACGCGTATGCGTAGATGGCGCATCAGCGTGTGTAACACCCCAACTACCCTAAGCCTTACCTCTAGCCGTAAAGCAAAGGTTAATCAGAGGTTACGACAGTTCTAAGGCTTATACATATTTATATATATAGAAGGAAATAATATAATCTAGAAGCCTGATGAAGGATATAGCTCAAAGACAGAATTTCAGAAGCGCGAAACGTTCACACGAAGCTAACGCATAAGATACAAGATATAGATGCAAAAGAATAGAATATATATATATATATATAATAGAATAATAATCATAGGGGACTAGTCGCGACTTCCGAAGTTTAAGCCGACTAGTATATTCAGACATACAGAGTTTGGAGTTAAAAACAGCTTATACAACTATTCTCTCAAATAAACCTCTAAGGCCATAAAGATAAATATACAAAAGGTGAGAGAATACTATGACGAAGTAAAACAGAAATACACAAGAAACGAACCATACTCCGCTCTGTCACCATATCCGTAATCTCACCGAAGTAGATTACAACCTGCATCTGAAAAATAACAACAAAGTATGGAATGAGAACCGGAAGTTCTCAGTATGGTAACAGTGTCCAATGATGTAAGATGTAAGGCCCCGGGACGCCGAAGGCAATCCTAGAACTTCACATCACATACTGATATTCAAGCTTAGAACAAAATAAATAAATATAAAAAGAACTTAAACCATAAACCAGGATTGTCTAAACCTAGGGGAATTCTAACTAATACTGTTCACACCGCTGTATCCCACAGCCGTTGCCAACTTAACCTCCGTGCGATCCCATCGCCACCGCCTTCCTAACCTCCTCAAAGTCCATAACAAACACAGTTAATGCAAGCAAGTATTACACAGGTAATATTCATATATATCAATTAATTCAAGAAGCAAGTAGGCATATTATACAATTAGGCAAACCCAAGTAGTCAAAGCAACCAATTAAATAAGATATGCATATGATGAATGCCTATCCTATTAGCTCATGATATCACTTGTCGGTCCGTAAATGCCAACCCAACACATCCTCCCAGATGTAGCCTTTTCTGCCACGCCAGGGATATAGTGCCCTGCACACTCATGCAGCAGCTCTTCTGCTACGTCAGAGATATAGTGCCCTGCACACTCATGTAGTAGTGAGTCTACTACGCCAGGGATATAGGCCCCGCACACTTCCTGCAGCAGAGAAGGAACCAACCACAACAAATCATGCAGTAGAACAATCTATCACGCCGGGGATATAGGCCCCGCACACTCTCAACATTCAACAAGTCATGCGACAGAAACATCTGCCACGCCAGAGATATAGGCTCCGCACACTATCAACAACAACTGGTCATACAGCAGAACAATATGCAACGCCGGAGATATAGGCTCCGCACACTATCAACAATCCAATAACTTCATCCCCAAATCACCACCAGACATCACCATTCCTCATCTCAAATCACTTTCAATAATATCTACTCATGCAGCAGAGAAACCTGCTACGCCAGGGATATAGGCCCTGCACACTTTCCTTCCATACTCATCAAGCTCATAATAACCATCATCAGTTCTTAATTCCATTCCGAACTCATTAGTTCCTCATTTTTCTCAATTCATTATCAACAATCACAATATGCACCACTCTTCCTTCTCTCTCAACTAACTCATCCTCAAAACACCAGAAACCTAAAACCTCCATTTTCTAACTTTTCAAGGAAAAACCCAACTTAAACCCCTAGGACCTTTCCCATATTTCAATGCTCTAAAATAAGCCCAAGAGTCTTAAAATGGTGTTATAGAAGCTTACAACCTTGTCGGGAAGGTGAAATAGTTGAAAACAAAGTTTAAATTTGTGAAACAGGGTGTGTGCGTGCGCACGCCCAGGAAGATTTTCAAAGTGTGTGTACGCACAGCAGGTACTGATCCTTCCCGACTTGTGCGTGCGCACAGGGGTGTGCGTCCGCACAGGTCGTAATGCTTCATTGATGTGCGCGCGCTCAACCTATGCCAACGCGGCCAACAGCACGCCCTTCCCTGCCTGTGCGTGCGCACAGATCTGTGTGTCTGCACAGAATAACATTTTTGCAGGGTTATGCGTGTGCACAAGGCTGTGCGTGCGCACATATCAGAAAATCCTGAAATTCTGTAACTTTGCAGAATTTCAAATTTTCAATCCCAACTTTGAATGATCATAACTTCCTCTACAAAAATCCAAATTTCACAAACTTTATACTGTTTTAAAGGGTTTTCAAAGATCTTCAATTCTAAACCAATTTTAACCAATTTTGAAAACCGAGGCAAAAGTTATGATTAGACAAAGTTCACCAAAAATTCATTTTTACCCAAAACATCAAAACACTCAATTTTTAACCAAATCTCATTCCACAACCAATTCAATCACATTTCAACCATACCAAAACAGCCCAATTTCATACCAAACACTACTTCAACCATTTCCTCAATCACACCCTTCTAAATCATTCAACAATCTTATATCCAACCTAATTCACATCTAAATTCCTTAATACCACCATTCAAATTCTCAATAACCATAACAAATCTCAACATTCAATATCTCAATTTATCAACTCTTAAACATTCATCCCTACTTACCCACAACATTAATATCCATCAGAATCATCAACCATATCAACAAACCTTTATCAACAATAATAAATCCCACATTCATCACCAACTTTCATAATAATTAAAATACCAACGATCATCATCAAATCATATAATCATTATCATTATTATTCCAATTCCTTCCACACAACACCACCACAACATCAATCAATCCCCATCAACAACCCCAATCATCAATACTCATTAATACCAACAAATCTCATTACTCATCATCAACTACACTAATCCCATACAACCAACAATTAACATCAATTCACATTTAAATATTCATATACCAACAACATTCAATCCTATCTTAAGGTCAACTAGCCTAAGTGTCCATGAACATTACATATTACATAAAGAAAACCGAAACCATACCTTGGTCGATTCTCAAAACATTCCAAACATCAAAACAAAGCCACCAAACTTGCTCCAACGCCTCAATCAACTCCAACAAACACCAAAACTCAATCTAACATCACATATACATACCAACATCAAAACCTAAGATACACAAAGCAACTAAACACAAGAATTTAGTGAAATCTTATCTTATCCAACGTAATTAGGGGTAAAATCCAATATTTACCCGCTACTAGAGATCACCTAAACAAGCAAAACCACAAAACTTGTTCAAAATCTAAACCCAAAACGTGCAGATTTCTAGGGCTGGAAACTGGGATATAAAGAGAGAAATTTTACCATATTATCTTAGATAGAAATGTAGAGCACAACGAGAGCTTCGCGTGGCCACAAACGGCTCGTCAATCGAAGCTCCGGATCAAAAGTTATGGCTCCCGGAAGGTGGAAGTGAATAGTGTCATCCCTCTTCTCCTCTCCCCTCTCAAAACCGCGGTCCCCTCCCCTTTAGGGTTGGAAAATGAGCTCAAAGCTCATTAAATGAGCTTATATATGTTGGGCATTGGGCCCGGTTTGGGCCCGGTCCAACCCGTTACATTTTTGGTCCGTTTGATCCATTTTGGGCCAAAACCTTCAAAAATTAGTGTCCGGTTTTCGATTCTAAAGTATTTTTCTCCTTTCAAAATAATAAATCAATCTTCAAAATATTATTTTCCAAAATACGCGATACTGGACAGACTAGAGCTGGTACTGCCAGCTTAATCGCCTGTACGCATTTTTGCAAAAACTGTCCGAAAGAAATACATTTTCCAACTCAAAAAAATTCACTGAAACCAAATTTCTCATTTATATTTTCAAATTAAAACTTCTAAAATTTGAATCTATTCCGGGCACTAAAATTATTTTATTAAAATGGTTTTATGTAAAAATGCGGGTTCTTACAGCGTGGGTAGGCGAAAATGCTTGATGCACGTGTACGCGCGGATGGTGCTCTATTTTTCAATTTTTTTTCTATGTTTTTGCACCAATCCAAGCATTCTAAACCTCCAAACAGCTACTAAAACACCATAAAACTTTATTTAACATACTAAACTACCAATTAGACTCAACAAAACATGAAATTAAGCTAATTCTATTAGTATGTAGAAAAGAGAAAAAATGAAAAGAGTTTACTATGGTGGGGTGTCTCCCACCTTGCACTTTTGTTTATTGTCCTTAAGTTGGACTTATGGGGAGCTCCTCTCAAGGTGGCTTGTGCTTGAAGCTATCCTTGAACATCCACCAATGCTTGAATCTCCAATAAGTTCCATTCTTCAATTGTAATATCTTCAAGCTTTGATGGAGTTCTTCACAAACCATGAGCTCCCAATTTTGATTTTTCTTGTGCGAGCCGAGATTCCACACTTTGTTTTGACACCCATCCTTAAATTGGTCATCATTATTCCACCCGGGTGGCGTAACCTTAGAATTCTCAAAGAAGTTTCCAAATAACTTTCTAGACCCATGCAATTTGGTTCCACACCAACCATTGTTTTCGAATTTTGAGCATGCAACCTTCATGAGCTTAGAGTGATGTTTCCAACCACTACACAACTCTTTCCTACTCTTAACTCCACAAAGAGCTCTAAGTTGACCATCATTTTCAATCAAACCATATTCAAGTGAGAAGGTAAAGCTTAGGGATAAGAATTTTACCCACTTGAAAGATGGTGACTTAGGAAGGGGTGGTCCCAATGATCTTGCAAGCTCTACTCCTTTGTGCTCTTCCTTGACTATCTCCACCTCTTCGCAAGCTTCTTCAATTTCAACCTTTTTCCCTTTATCACTTGGCTTGGTGTTGTCTTCAAGAACTTCGATTTCTTGCCCAATGGGAGGTGATTCAATTTTGGATAGGAATTCATTGATGAATAAATCCATCTCTTGATCAACCTCTTCATATTCTTCAAATTAGATATACACCATGTCCGCTTTTTCCCCTTGGTAGCTCTCTTCTAATTCACTCACTTCCTCGTTGTTCACCAAGGGTATGGGAGTTGTGCACATTCTTCTATAATTTCAACTTCATGTTCAATGGGAAAGGATTCAATTGTAGATAGAAATTCATCTATGATTGAATCCATCTCTTGATAAACTTCTTCCAAGTCTCCTACGACGATATGCCTTGGAGGTTGCGCACCCTCCTCAACATCAATATCAAGCTTCTTGGAAGAGTGCTCCATGATGCTACAATCCCATGGACTTTCAACATCTCCTAAATCTTCAACCACTTCTTCATTTTCTTCAACAATCATGGCTTCCTCTAGTTGCTCCAATACAAAATAACATCCCTCATTTTCCACCGGAGTTTCCAATCTCTCCTTCATGCTATGATCTTCAACGGATTCTTCACATGTGGCTATGGAAGCACCTTGAGTGTTCAAGAATTGGTAGGCTAAAGTATGCACTACCTTGGTCAAGTTAGTCACAAACTCTAGGGTGTTCCTTTGCATATTCGCTTGTCCTTAAAGTAGCAAGGTAAGAGAATCATCTACTGGGGCTTGGGAAGGATAAGAGGGTTCATCAATTTGGAAGAAGGGTTCATGGTAGGAAGGTAGTTCGTTTTGGTAGGGGTATGGAGATGGTGAGTATTGAGGTGGTTCATGGTAGTAATCTTGATAGGGTTGTGGTGGTTCTAAAGGTTCTTGCTCATAATAGTCATAAGAATATGGTATGGGTGATTGGTCATATGATGGATATGGATCATAGGAAGATGTTTGGTATGGGAAGGTTTGTGAGTATGGTTGAGGTTCATGTTGAGGATAAGATTCATAGGCATATGATGGTGGTTGCTGATTGTCACAAGAATACTCACCATAGCCATTGAATTGACATGTATTAGGATGGTGATTATACCTATAAGTATCCGGAGGTTATTGCCAATAGGAGTGATCAATTCCTTGAGGCTCCTCCCATATTTGATTGTTCCATCCTTGATACATGTTGTTATTGAAGTTCACATCTCCTACAACACAATTAGGAACAAACTCATAGGCAAGGTGAGAATTCATAGTAGCAAAGACAAAAATAGAAGGCACAAATAAAATCTAGCTACTAAATCAAACAAGCAAACTATTCACAATATTCACATATGTACAATAACCAATAACATAACACCATTTCAATTCCCCGGCAACGATGCCATTTTGATGAGAGAATTTTTTATGGTATAGAATTTAACAATTGAAATCTCATCGCAAGTATAGTTTCTAAACCAATCAATAATCCTTTCATACAAAAATTTTGTTTGTCACAAGTACAAACCCCTAAAATTATAAATCGAAGTATTTAAACCTCGGGTCGTTCTCCCTAGGAATTACAATAAAGTGTTCTTGTTATTGGTTGAGGTATGTTTTGGGGTTTTGGGAATAAGGAACAAGAAATATAAATGGCAATAAAAATAAACTAACAACTAACAAAGCTCTTGACAAGGTATGAGAACTAGAAGTCCTATCCTAACTATCTTCCTCAATTGTAATGAGAATTGTCCATTGCTACCACTTAGTTAACCTCTAACCATGGAAGAAAGTCAAGTGGATGAATTAACTTGATTCCACAAGTCCTAGCTAACTCCTAAGGAAAGACTAGCTTTAGTGGTATCCAAGTTAATTAGCAATCTCTAATTATCAATCAACAAAAGAGTTTGATAACTCAAGTGTCACTAATTACTCTACCTAGGCCAAGAGGAACAAAATCTAACTAATAACTAGAAGAAGCATTTCATCAAATACATAGAAGGCAATAAAAATAAACAACATGAATTGCAAGAATTAAAGAGAGATATAACTAGAATAGCAAGAGATCAACAATAGAAAAGGAAAAAAATTATGAAACAACAAAGAACTTACCAATTGCATTGAAGAAGAAATGTAGATCTACAAAAGAAAGTTCATAAACTACAACTAACAATACAAAGGAATTACAAAAGAAGAAGAATTCTACAACTACAAGAGAACAATTAAGGAAGGAAAAAGAAAATTAGAAGAGAGAAGAAGAACTAGATCTAGATCTAAACCTAATCCTAATTCTAGAGAGAAGAAAGAGCTTCTCTCTCTAGAAACTAATTCTAACTACTTCTCAAACTTAAACTATGACTAATGATCCAAAGTATGTTAATTCCCCTTCAATCCTTGGGTTAAATAGCATCAGAAATGAGTTGGATTGGGCCCACAAGGCTCCTAAAATCGCTGGCTACGAGTTGCATTAAGTGAATCATGTGCAACCATCGGCGCGTACGCGTACAGTGCGCGTGCGCATCCCTAAAAGTGATGCAACTATTGTAAATCTTATATCATTTTGAAGCCCCAGATGTTAGCTTTCCAACGCAACTGAAACTGCATCATTTGGACCTCTGTAGTTCAAGTTATGATCGATTAAGTGCGAAGAGGTCGGCTTGACAACTTTCGCGATTCCTTCATTTCTTCATGAGTTCTCCATTTCTACATAATTTTTCTTCATTCCCTTGATCCAATCTTTGCCTCCTAAATCTGAAATCACTTGACAAACATATCAAGGCATCTAATGGAATCAAGGTGAATTAAATTTTAGCTATTTTAAGTCCTAAAATGTATGTTTTCACTCTTAAGCACAAATTAGGAGACAATCATGAAATCATGCTATTTCATTGAATAAATGTGGGTAAAAGGTTATAAAATCCCCTAAATCAAGCACAAGATAAACCCTACAAAGGGAGTTTATCACACCTAGCACACCATGTGTCACTTGACATGTAAGAAAGATATTTATAATCAAAATAGTCCCTAAAAGTTCAAACGTAAGTCATTTTCATCTCTAAAATTTTAAAAATTAATCCAAGTAGTCCTTATATAATTTTTTTCATAATATTAAATTTAAAATATTTTTTAATGTACTAATTTTAACATTATTTTTAAACCTTAATAAACAAAATTTTCTTTACATAAAATAATAAAAATAATTAAATTATTATAAAATTATTTTGTCATTTGTATTTTAAAGTTTTAAATTTTTAAATTGTCAGTTTTTTCTATAGTGAAATTTTTTATTTAAATGAGTTTATCAAATTATTGTTGATTATATATTTAAAAATTTAATATTTTAAATTTCACTAAATAATATAGTAGTTATTTTAAAATTTAAATCTTTTAAATTTTTTAAAATTATAATTTATATTATTGTTTAATTTATATGATAGAACTCAATTACGAAAAGACACGTACCAGTAAATTAGCCGGCAGTACTGGCTTAAATATGTCCAGTACTGCGTGAGAATAATAAAAACTGTAGAAAAATTTAGAAAAATAATTAAAGTTGAAAATCGGGTGCTAATTCTAAAGGTTTGGCCTAAAGTTGGGTCAAATAGGTTAAAAATGCTAATGGATTAGATCGAATCCAAATTGGGCCCAAGCCCAACTCTTATAACACACTTAAATAAGCATTTTAACTCATTCCCTTCATCCAAAGAGAGAGAACACGGTGAGTCAAGAGAGGAAGAAGGAAAACCCCATTGTTACTATTCACATTCATCTTCCCAAGCTCATAACTTGAGCTATGGAGCTCTGATTGACGAGCCGTTTCCGACCACGCGAAGCTCTCAACGAGCTCTTCAATTCTAGCCAGTAAGATTTGGAAATCTATGCTCCAGTTTCCAGCCATAACAAATCCACGATTTTAGTTTTGGTTTTTGAGTAGATTTTGTGATTTTAGTTGTTTAGGTGTGATCTAGTAGCGGGTTACTGTTGGATTTTGACCCAAACAATGTTGGATAAGGTAAGCTTACTCTGAAACCTTGTGAAATTGTGTTTTTAGAAACTCCAGGTATTGATTTTTATGAATTAATTGTGTATAGCTTGATAATTGTGATATTGGGAGCAATTGAAGTTGAGTTGGTAGCTTGATTGAGCTTGCTTGTGATCAATTGGTGATTTTGGTGCATATTGGTAATCGGCCAAGGTATGATTTTGGTTTTCTCTATGTAATATGTAATGTTTCGTAACACTTAGGCTAGTGGACCTTAGGATAGGATTTAATTGGTTGTTGATAATTGTTGGATTGATTATGTATGATGATTTTGTTGGATGTGATGATTTTGATCGATGAGATTATGATGTTATTGTTATTGAATGATGTTGAGTATTGATATTAGTGTTGAATGATATAACTTATAAGGATTGAAGATGATATATGATGAATGAGGTTTATGAATGGTTGAATTGTACAAATTTGTTAATATTGATATTTTGATTTGGAAGTTGTGGGTTTTGTTGAATTATGGTGAAAAGAGATTGAAAGATCGAGTGAAAATAGGTATGGAAACTATTGAAATGCAATGAAATGGTAATTGTAGTGTGTGATAGTGTTTTTATGAAATTGAGTAGGTTTGGATTGATTGGGTTTCGGAAGTTTTGGAAACTAGAGAATGTTGCATGGTTTTGTAAAACATTATTTTTAATGAACTTTGACGGATTATAACTTGAGCCTCAGACATTAAAATTGAATGATTTTTCTTTTAAATTAAATGTGATTTTAAAAGCTTTAAAATGATATAAAGTTTGAGGAAAATAAAATTTTATAGAGGAAGTTATGAGTGTTTGAAATTTGGTGCAAACATCTAAAATTCTGCAGCTTTAAAATTTTCTAAGTCTGCTAAGGCTTGCATACGCGGCGCATGGAAGCGTACGCGGCATGGTCCAATTTTACTTGGATGCGTACGCGGCACGTTGGAACGTCTATGCGGACTCGTTTTCTTCGACGTGTGCGTATGCACGACAAGGGTGTACATACGCATAATCCATGTTTTGTTGAAAAATTATTTTCTTCACTTTTTGAAGGATTCTATAACTTTCTAAACTTCTTTAATTATCATTTAAGATTTCTATATAGTAATTAGGCCCTAAGACTATTAGAGATGAGTTAGTAAATTAAATTGATGGATTTCTGTCATAAGTTTAGAAGACGGTGGCTTAGACTTGGGAAGTTCTATGGATGGAATAGCTTGAGTGTCTTGGCGGAGTGTTGAGGTGACAATGAATTGAGAAACATGAATGGTTATCGTTACTGAGACGAGTATAAGCGGACTTGTGCTATGAGCAGTGATCTCTGAGATTGAGTATGTGATTGTGATATGCATTGTTCTTCGTCGTAGGGGCTGTGGCAGTTTTCCGCTCACATGATAAGTATTTATCTGGTAAGTCGCTATGCGCCTCGGACAAGGGCTGTGGCAGTCTCCCGCTTGTCAAGGTACCGGTGCCGGCGTAGTGGCCAAGGCAGTTTTCTGCCTACGTTGAGATGTGAGGACCGAGACAGTCTCCCACTCACATAACCTTTCTACCGCTAGAGTGAACTCGGGCACTATAACCCGAAAGAGTGTGTCAGACACTACATCCCTGGGATACGCATGATATAATATTGAGCATGCACTATATCCCTGGTCATGGCAGAAAGGCAACATCCCGGGGATGTGTCGAATTGGCATTTTAAACTGACCAGTGATATCACGAGCCAAATAGGATATACATTCATCATATGCATCTTTTAAATGCTTGCTTGCTTTGATTACTTGAGTTATGCCTATTTGAATGACATGCCTAAATGCTAGTTGATTTACCTGCTATATATGTATACTATTTGTGCTTTACTTGTTTGCATTATATGTGTTTTACTGGCGTTGAGGAGGATCGGTAGGTGGTGGCGATGAGATCGCATGGAGGGTAGGTTGGCAAAGGCTGTGGGACAGCCGTGACTGTTAGTTTAGAAATCCCTTAAGTTAGAACACCCTATTTATGGTTTATGTATCATATTTTATTAAGCTTGAATAGGTGTATCGATGTGAAGTTCTTGGGTTGCCTTTGACATCCCAGAACCTTATATCTTATATATTGGACATTGGTACTATACTGAGAACCTCCAGTTCTCATACCATATGTTGTTGTTTTTCAGATGCAGGTCGCAACCCACCACGGCGAGTTTTGCGAACATGGTGACAGAGCGGAGGATGGTTTCTCCTTTGTTTTAATCTACTTTACTTTTGTTGTAGTTATTCTCTCACCTTTTGTATTTATCTAACTTTGTTGCCTTAGAGGCTTTTGCTTTAACCTTAGAGAGATAGGTTGTTGCTGTTTTAGATTTCAAAAGTCTGTTGTATTCAGTTTGACTAGCCGGCCTAAACTCCGCAGGCTGTGACTAGTCCTCTTTTTGTATATCATACTTATATATATCTTGTTTATTTTAATTATTACCTTGTGTATCCTGAAGCAATCTACAAGGTTTTATATATATTATGTCTTGTTCTGTTCGTGCCTACGCGCTTAGTTATCTTGTGTGAACATTTCGCGCTTTGTAATTCCGCTTTATGCGAGTTTGAGATTTTATTCCTTCATCGGGCTTCTAGTTATATAAATTCTTGAAAATATATTTTATAATAAGAACCTTAGAACTGTTGTGACACTTTGTTATCCTTCGCTTTACGGCATGAGGTAAGACTTATGGTAATAGGGTGTTACATTAGTCGAATCTTTTAATATCTATTTTAATTAGAACTAAATTAGTTATTAAGGTTTTATCTCTTTTCTGAATTTTATTGTGTACAAATTTATTTAATAATTAAAATTATTACACATGTCTCTTTTGTATTTTCACTGCAAAAACAACCCTTATTTTTAGCCAAAGAGACATCCTTTCAATGGTTGCATATTTAGTTTAGAGGCAACACTTATATGGGTTGCATATTTAGAAGAATAGGCAATGCTTCCAACGGTTGCATATGAAATTGATAGACAACACTTCAACATGTTGCATTCTCAGAAGAAGAGGCAACACTTTTTGCTAGTAGCTGAAGTACGACAGCTAAAAGAATAAGTGTAAAGTGTTGCTTAAAACATAGTTCAGAAGCATTGCTTTTGAAGCAAAAAATTGTTGTCTCGACTTAAGGCAACGGCTGCATCTGCAAGGCCCCCCAAAAATGTTGCCTCAAGTTCCAAAATATTGCTATAGATCAAAGACAACTTTTTATCAACTTTTAGGCAACACTTTTTAAATGTTGTCTCAGCTCCAAAATCTTGTAGTGTTAGATTTTGCATGTTTCTTTTTATTACATTTTAGATTTTTTTTTTGGTTAGGTTTTCTATATTCGTTTTGACAATGATTTTAGATTTTTGTTTTCATTTAGTTTTATATGTTTTTTTTAGATTTTGAATGTTTCTTTCCATTTGGTTTTGGATGTTTCTCATGATAATTTGAATTCCTGTTTTCTCCAAAGAGAAAATTAATAAAAGGCCCAATTCTATTTTTTCATTAATGCGCTTCCTTTTTTACTAGTTGGTTGCAGTTGGCTGCATCCCTAGTTGGTTACCTAGCAAAATTACACTTATGAATTTACCAAGTTGTGGAGTCTTTACGCGATTTCAGTAGTTTAGTTCACTCTTAATTCTACCAGTCTACACCTACTTGGGGTTTCTTATTAGAGTTAACCTCTCAGCACTTTCATACATAAAATCCTAGTAGGTAATCATTCACATTCCTTACAGTCGTTTGCACACCTAAACGTTCACAAACACAAACAGCAACTATATGTGATAACTGAGTTCTCCATCATCATCATTCACATTATAGATTGATATCAAGATATCACAATCTGGTCTAAGGAACTATAACAAATCTCGTTCACTAGAATAACATACTAACTACCATTCATGGTGTTGGATTTCATCGGTCTGCACTCAAGTCAACACTAATTAACACACATCTCAAGCACGTATAGCACACATCTACGTTTTTCTTTTTGATAATTAGAATCTATAAGAGGCAATAACTAACAAGACTAAGGGGATCATCACAACCGCAGTAACAAGACCCCAACCTACATGCAATGCTTGCTGTATGAAAAAACAAACACCAGAGCTTCATAACAAACTAGCCATAAAAGCTGAAACAAGAACATCAATGCAAAAGAAAATCAAAACAACACAACACTCTAACACCCTCTTAGAAGCATAGGAGTGGCCCTGCAAAAAGACCACCCGAAGAGTTAGTGAATGACTCCCTTCCTTTCATCACGGTCTCTCTCCTACACCTTCATCAAGTGATACACCTTCAACTTCATCTCTTTTACATTTGGCTATTTATTTTCAAAAAAATATATTTTCATTCCTCACTTTCCACATATACCAAATAGATGCAAAAAATATAGATATCCAAAACTCCCTGTCTTTTTTTATTCTGTAAATTGCTGCCCAAGAATCCAAGCACTCTTTTTGCCTTACCTAGCTATACCCAAGCTCTACTATAGCAGCTGAGGATATAGTTTCACAACTTGCTCAAAACACTGCAGTTGAAGAAGAGGTGGTACAGGATTTCAACCTCTCTTTCGCAAAGCACGCAATTGATCATATTCTTTGGGATGGCACCACAAAAGGCCAGCCTTTCCTTTGTATTTAATTTTTTCCTTCATCATAAACCAATTTAGTAATTCTACTCGAATGGGTGCTAAATTACTTCAAATCAACTTTGCAAACCTATGCTCATCTTTACTATCACTCTCATCTGCTCTGAGATCATAAAAACCTTTCACCAAAGACTTAGTTGAAAAATCTCCATTTTTCTCCAAACACCATTAAAATTAGTTAGCTTCATCATCACTCAAGTTTACTCTTCTTAACAGGAACCTCATTTCTTCTAACATTTTCTCCTCCCATTTCCTAAGAACTCTTCTCCAATGAAGGCACCAAACCCACTCAAAGCCATCCCAACACCCACACTCTCTAATCGTGCAATTCTTGTCCATCGTGATAAAGTAAAGTTGAGGAAATAATTCTTTCAACCTTTTTTATCGTAACCATCTATGTTTCCTATATTTTCTTCTAGAGCCATCTCCTACCACAACCTCCAAGCCTTCCTAAAAGACCTTTGTCACTCTATTATCATACCCTTTAATGCTCATAATCTCAAACTACACGCCACCCTTCATCCCACTCTCTTTGTCTGCTATTGATTCTGCTATCCTCAGATTATTACACGAACAAATCATCTCCTTCCATAGGGGAGCATTTCTCTTCATCGAAGCTCCACTACCATTTAAATAAAAGAGCAAGATTTTGTATCATAATATTCCGTACTCCTAAGCCACCATAATTTTTAGGATTCTGAACTTCATCCCACCGTATCCTTGTCAAACCTTTCTCTCCATCCTTCTTCCCTTAGAAAAATCTAATTTGCAGCAACATGATCTTCTTTTAAATAAACTTAGATAGTACATTATTGGTAGGTTATTTAGGATTACTTTTATCATCATCAATTTACTCACTTTTGATAGATATCTCCCTTTCTAACCTTTGAGTCTCTCCTTTACCTTTTTAATCACCAGTTTCCATGTCTTCACCCTATGCAGGTTAGCTCTCGGCGGGATCTGTAACAATCTAAATTTGGCATATCCAGACAAATACCAATAGTTAGACATTACCATTCAGTCGACTTATGAGACTCTAGACTTTGTATTATGTTTTTAGATATGAGCCTGTCGTGCTATCAAAATCGAGTAAATTAACTCAGTTTTATAAGTTCGTAGTTGAATTAAAGAACACATATAAATAAAATCATACATTCATACAACAAAATATAAAATAAAACAACTATCATACATAGATTGCCTCGATAGCTCAGTTTATACATCAACTGAAAACATAGAAGTCATAATAAATACTCAACCCAGAAATACATATAATTCGACAGCTAGAGTTCATACATAATAGACTTATATACATATAATATAAGACATGCCACTATTATATATACGATTTCTTGGTACCTGGCCCACACAGGAGCCCCTAAACTAGAATCCAGGCTAGCCTAGAGACAGTAAAATCCTACCTCTCAGAAAACACTAACAAAAGAGAGAGGAACAAAGTCTAATTTCAAAGATGCTCTCATCCGCATGTGTCTTCAAATGAGAATTAAATTTATTTATAGTCTTATTATTTTATTTATAAAATAAATTAAAGACTAATTTATTGATTTTTTGTTGATACAGATTTAATTATTCGCAATATAAAATTATTAAAAATTAAGTAAATTATTATTTTTATCCAAAAAAAATTCAAAATATTGATAAATTTATCCATAATTCAAAAAATTTTGTGCTTATGAAAGATGAAAAACTATCATTTTCTATCCATAAAAATTTGAAATATTGGCAAATCTACTCATGAAAAAAATTGACGTATGGGCATTTTTGTCCATAAAAATCATCTTTCGTGAGCACAAAACTAGTTTTGTTCATTCATGGTTAGATTTATCAGCATGTTAAAGTCTGATTTTTAGAAATGATAGTCTACTCTTCAAAATTAGTTTAAAATATCACTATGATATGAAGTATAGGTCGTAATTTAATTTAGATTAAATTACTAAAATATCCAAAAGTTTATACTGCTAACAGAAGTATTGCTTAAAGATATAGATGACAAATAAGATCTTGAAAGATTTGAAAATACAAAAAAATAATTAATTTATGAGGGGAGGGATCTGTGTTTGACAAATGATTTATCTATTTGATTCAAATTTTTGTGGCTAAATTTGGATAACTATTTAGAAGGTACATATAAAAAATGAAACAAAATTTAATATCTAAATTTTTTATTTTTCAAAAAAAAATTAATCATCCGTAATATATTTTTTAAAAAATTCACTTGGCATAAAATTATTAAATATAAAGGTAAAAAAAATTATTTTTTTAATAATATTTAAAAACATTGTATCAAAATCTAATGTTTAAAAGCTTTTTAACTTATATTTAATATTTTATTATTCTTATCTTATTTTTAAAATTTTCAAAATCTTATTTGCTATTGGTATATTTTAAGGATTTTTTTCTGGAATAAAATAAAAAATATCTTAATTCCACAGAAAAATAAATCTTGCATTATTTTCTGAAATCTATTTTTTTTTTGTACTGGAGCAAGTTCGTCGTGCTCCTCGGCCAACTTCACATTGTAAGTGAAGTTCGCTGCACCTTTGACAGTCTTTGAGATACGACCATCCCATTTAAATTCCACCCAAGATGCTCAGTAACAAAAATCACTCTTATCCCGTTCACCACTTATTCATTCATCTCTCGTTCTACTCATTTCATCTTCCATTTATGCTATAAAATGTTTGAAATTTTATTGTTATCTATTCATTATGATAGTGAAATAGTATATAATCAAAATGGATGTATTGTATTTAGTTCTGCTGAACCGATATTTGCATACATGACATCCAAAGTGGAAATTCTAACAACCTTGAAGAATTTTATGGTGCACACAATTGGTCAAGAACACAAAAAGAGTGTGAAAAATTTTTATTATAGATATCCAACGGATGTAAATGACATTTTGTTTTACAAAAGGTATAATCGTATTATTTTTAGCGTTTATTAATTTTTTTTAATTATTTTATGCTTCATAGATCACATTTATTCTATTATTTGATCATAATTCTGATAAAGTTTTATATTTTTTATGAATTAGGTATCAGTTATGTGATGACGAAGACATACGTCTTATAAGGGTTTGGCACAACTGTTAGGCAAATGTCCATCTGTTGGAGTTATTGATTTTTCTAGTCCACTTGTATGGAGAGACCTCTATGGATACTAGTGATGATACTGCTTCAAGTGGGGTAGTTAGAAGAATTATTAGAATGATGATGGTTGACCTAAATATGCCACTTGAGGGTAGTCAAGAGGAGTCAAATGTCGAGGATTCTAATGATAGTATGATGCAAACAAATTTTGAAAGCCATAAGGATTCTGCGATTAAAGACCCAAGGATGGATCCCTATCAAGTTAACCCTGATGACGGTGATGGTGCAGAGTGTTGAGTTTAAAAAAATAATAAATTAATTGATGATGATTAAATATTAATATTGGGTTAAAAGTCTAATTATGTGTGTGATTAGTTTGTTCATTGTGCAAAATTATAAACAATCAAAACTAGCCCAATAACAAGCTTTAGACTCAATTGATAATCCAAGTTCATTCACTCACTCAAGGCCCATGGGAATGGTTGCTAACTAAAAAATAAAACTTCAATTCCATCTGAACCAAATCAAATCCACTGAACTAGTGCTCTTATCTATTCTCTTCTCTTCTTTCTTCTCTCACCCACGTGAAGAACTCCAAAAGGGAAGCAAGAAAGAGGAAGCCTTTTTAGGGTTCAAATCAAAGGACAAAAAGTGAATTACCAAAATCAAGCAAGTCAAAGGCTAGGGTTCAGAAGTTAAGATCAAATCAAGAGATAAATCAAAAAATATTTTTCGTCTTGGTGCTTTATTGGAAACGTTTTGAGAACACTCTCCTCTTACACTCACCAAACTGGAAATCTGAGAAAAATGGAGGTTATGAAACTCTGCTATATATCAAGGGTCAAAAATCAAACTTGGAGCCAAAGTTTTAATATACGGCTCAGATCCTTGAAGAAGATTGATAAAGGATGAAAGCAAAACATCTAGATTTTGATGCATGTAAGCTCTAATCACTGCTAATATCTTATGTGTTGTTGCTGCTGTGATATTTGGGGAAGAAGAAAGTCAATTGTTCAAGCCAAGGTTCAAGTTTTGGAAGCTTTACTCCTTTATTAAAGGGGTAAACAGCCAAAGATTGATTTAAGGAGTGAGCACAAAGTTTGGGTTCTCATAGCTTACAAGTTATTCCTTTCTTCTCCTTCAGAGTTTTACATTAAATTTTCTATTCTTTAGTGTTCATCTTTCTTTATTTCTTTTCAATGGAAAAAGGTATTAGGTGAGGAATCAGTAAAAGCCATTGAAAAGGCAAAGAGAGTTATCAAGAAAAAGCCAGAAAATTATGTCAAAGCTCTTTGTATGTTTTTCTATTTTGTACACATGATTCTGAGGGGATTCACTTGCTAAGTTGGGTGAGGACTTAGTAGTTTCAAGTCTAGGGAGTGAACCTAGCCAAAGTTTGTCCTAGATAGGATTTGGTTGAATCCTAGGAAAATTGGTGTTTGTAATCTTTGAAAGATAGTGAAAATTCCACTACTGTTGTGGGAAAGAATAGATGTAGGTCACATTGCACATGGTGATTGAATCAGGATACATGGCTATGTGAATCTCTTCTCTACTCTTCTTCTGTTTTTCTTTCGCGAAGAGACAAAACAAAAATATCTCTTGCATTTTCTCAAAAGACACAGATATTTAAAAAGGATTGCTTTGTTTCTGAAAGCATCGTGTAGAGACAAAATAAAATTATCTCCTAAATTTCTACTAGTCAGACACTTCAGCAACTAAGTCAGAATTAAAAATAAGAAAAAGTGTTCAAAAGGAGGCCATAAATTCAACCTCCCTCTTTAGGTCATTCTAAAATTTTCAATTGGTGTCAGAGCTTGGTCTTAAGAGATCAAGCTTCACAACTTGGAGAAAAGATCCGAATGGCAAAATAGGTTTCTAATGTCTTAGCTTACACACTTACTAAAGGTTAGTCCAACAACAGACATCCCTTCTTCAATGGCAAGAACTACAACTATTGGAAGGAAAGGATGCAAATTTTTGTCCAATCTATTGACTATAATATCTGGAAGATCATCAAGAATGATCCACAAATTCCAACAAAAATAAGTCCAGAAGAAGTAGTGACACCCAAAGAAGAAGCTGAATGGAATGATAAAGACAAGAAAAAGGTGGAGCTAAATGCCAAAGCAATCAACATGATGCATTGCTCAATTAGTTTTGAGGAGTACTGAAAGGTATCAAGGTGCAAAACAGCAAAAGAGATTTGAGATAAATTCCAAGTCATACATGAGGGCACATAACAAGTGAAGGAAACAAGGATTGAAATGCTAAGAAAAGAATATGAGATGTTTGCTATGAAAAAAGGAGAAACAATTGATGAAATGTTCGAGAAGTCCTCTGTCATCATCAATAGCTTGGATGCTATAGGGATGACTCACTCCAAATAAGTGCTAGTGAGAAAAATATTGACAAGCCTTACCAAAGAATGGAAAACCAAAGCTACAGTCATTGTTGAGAGTGGTAACTTAAAACAAATGTTCTATGATGAGCTAAGAGAAAAACTCCTTGCATATGAAATTACCCACCTGAACTGAGATGTAAAAAGAAAGGAGTGGCCTTGAAATCTACTGTTGAGTCATTGGAAGATTATTCTAATGATGATTTATCTGATGATGAAATTATATTTTTTGCTAGAAGACTAAGGAGGCTCATGAGAAGCAAAGGAAGGAGCAAATGATCAAGTTCGAAAGATCAAAAGAGAGACCTTAGCAAGATAATTTTTTATCACTACAAGGAGGCTGGTCACTACAAGTACAACTGTCCCAAGTTTAAAAAAGAAGATAAAACAAAGAAGGACAAGATAAAGGTCCTGATGGCATCTTGGGAGGACTTGGGGAATGATTCTAAAGAAGAAGATTCTAAACATAAAGCCCATGCTTGCTTCATGGATGACCGAGATCCATCTGATGAGGTAGAACATTCTATCTTAACTAATGATGAATGATGCCAAATGATTGATGATTTAGCTGGATATATTAAAAATGGTTTGGATAAATATCATGAACTTGAAGCTAATATTGATTCTTTAAAATCTAAAAATGCATATCTCAAAGAAAAACTAAGTGAAGCTGAAAATGCAGTGGATTTACTTGAAGAAAATAAACGGCTTAAACCTGAAATTAAAAAACTTAAAGGAAAGCATTCGGTTATTGATTTATGGGACCGAATTTATGAAAATGATATGTTGCACAAAGTTATTAGATTTTAAATTAAGACATAGCTAAATTTGCTCAAAGTTTCAAAAACTTGGACAAATTACTAGCTAGTCAAAGACCTTTGTTTAAAAAATCTAGGCTGGGGTATGTTGATAAAAATGAATCTGATTTTCAAAAATCAAGTTTTAAAAATGAAGCCTCAACTTCCAAAACAAAAGATTTCAAACCTCACATCATTTTGAAAAATCAGCGAAAAAGAATCATTGTCAAACTTGCAAAAAATATGGACATTTATCTCAACAATGTTTCTTTTTGAAAAGAAAATTGAAAATAAAGTTTACAAGGTTGCTAGAGATTTTAATGTACTTGGACAACCAAGATGGTTTAACATTAAAGGATCCAAATTGATTTGGACACCTAAGGTCACCTAAAGTGTCGTGTAGAGTTGCCTAGCATCCAAGAAAAAGAAGGACATGTGGTTCTTGGATAGTGGATACTCAAGACACATGACCAGAAAGTCCACATTCTTTATCAAACTCAACAAGTATGATGGAGGCTTTGTGACTTTCGATGACGATGGAAAAGGAAAAATAATTGCAATTGGTAAAGTGGGTAAGAATTTCTCTACATTCATAGACAATGTATTTTTGGTTGAAGGATTAAAGCACAACCTTCTAAGCATTAGCCAATTATGTGATTTGGGCTATTGGGTAATATTTTTAAAAGGTTGGAATGCTAAGTGGTTGATGAAAAATTTGGTGGTATTTTGTTTGTTGCTAAAAGTTATAATAATGTTTATGGTCTTAAAATGGAGGAACTAAAAGAACAAAATGTAGCAATGTTTCACTTCAATAGATTCCGAAAAATAGTTATGGCATAAACAGTTAGGACATGCTAGCATGTTTCAAATTTCAAAAAATGACAAAAAGGACTTAGTTAGAGATCTTCCTAAAATTTCTTTCGACAAAGACATCACTTATGATGCTTGTCAAATGGGTAAACAAACTAAGAGTTCTTTTAAACCCAAGGAAGATATTTCAACTAAGAGACCATTAGAATTTCTACACATTAATCTTTTTGGTCCTACTAGAACTCAAAGTCTACGAGGTAAACACTATGGCTTAGTAGTAGTAAATGACTACATTAGATTTGGTTGGGTTCTATTCTTTGCTCACAAGAATGATACATTTTTAGCCTTCAATATTTTATGCAAAAAGATTCAAAATAAAAGAGATTTGAAAATTGCTTCTATTAGAAGTGATCATGGTAAAGAATTTAAAAACCAAGACTTTGAATCTTTTTGCGATGAATTTGGTATATCTCACAACTTATCATGTCCTTGAAAACCTCAACAAAATAGGGTAGTTGAAAGAAGAAATAGAAGCCTACAAAAATGGCTCGGGACATGATTTGCGAGAGTAATGTACCTAAATTCTTATGGGTTGAAGCTATGAACACAGCTTGTTATATTTTAAATTGAACCATCGTTCAAAAGTGTCTAAAGAAAATCTCTTATGAGCTACAGAAAGGAATCCCTCCAAATCTAAGTATTTTTCATACCTTTGGATGTAAATATTTTGTTTTAAATACGAAATACAATCTAGAAAAATTTGATCCAAGTCATATGAATGCACTTTTGTAGGATACTCAACTACAAGCAAAGCTTACAGAATATACCTCAATGAACATAGGACTATTGAAAAGACCATATATGTTACATTTTGTGAATCTAACTCAATTTCAAGTGTTATAGAAGAAAATGATGTAGGAAATGAAGCTGAACAAAACTCAAGTGGAACCTAAGATGAAGATAAATCAGAATCCTCATTAGAAATTTCTATTTTTAATTCTACAGACCAAATTGCAGAAGATAAATCTGTTTTATCTCCTACCGAAGCTGAGAGATTTGAGAATCTCAACAGTGCAGAGCCCAACCATACCAGATTTGCTCTTGCATCACCCAATCCCAGAGAATGAAAGTTCCTGAAGAACTATCCTCAGGAATTTATAATTAGAAATCCATCACATGGAGTCACCCAAGGTCTTCAAGTAGAAGAAGGATGGAACAAAATGACCTTGCCTTTATTTCTCAATTAGAACTACAAAATATAAAGGAAGCTCTTGATGATCCATCATGGATTAAAGCAATAGAAGAAGAGCTGATCTAATTTGATATAAATGAAGTGTGGACATTGATGGCAAGCTCAAATAGGAAGAAGGTGACTGGTACCAAGTGGATCTTTCGGAACAAATTGGGTGACGATGGAAACATTGCAAGAAACAAAGCAAGACTAGTGACTCAAGGATATGATCAAGAGGAAGGCATTGACTTCGATGAGTTGGAGATACAAGATGGAGCTCTCACTTTTATTTTGTTTGTAGCTTGATAAGAATGTTTGCAGCTACTCAAACCGTTCTTAATAACATTATTGATGATAGTACAACTTCTGCTCAAAGAGGTGAGGCTTATGGTGTCAACAAAATGCTATCCTCGTTTAAATTTGTTTTTTCGTTACATTTGATGAAGGAAATTATGGGGATTACTAACATTTTGTGCCAAGCATTACAACAAAAATCTCAAGATATTTTGAATGCAATGCATGTTGTTTCCACATCAAAACTACTTCTTCAAAAATTGAGGGATAATGGTTGGTGCAATTTACTTGAGATTGTTAAGAAGTTTTGTGAGAAACATGAAATTGACATCCCTGATATGAGTACATAATACACGGTTGGAAGAGGTCGATCTCGTCAACCAAAGATAACAATCGAGCATCATTATCGAGTTGATGTGTTTTTGGTAGCAATTGACTCTCAAATTCAAGAGTTAAATAGTAGATTCAATGAGGAAACCATGGAGCTTTTGACTTTAAGTACTGCTTTGGACCATAAAGACAATTTTAAGTTGTTTAATATTTAGAATATATGCAAGTTAGCTGAAAAGTTTTATCTTTCAGATTTTTCTGATCATGAAATGATTCTCTTGAATGCTCAATTGCAACATTATGCATTTGATTTACCGAATCATCTAAAAGATGTTGGGACACTTTCTGAGTTATGTCAAAGATTGAAGGAAACAGGAAAATCAAGAACTTATCATTTGGTTGATAGACTGATTCGCAATGTCTTGACTCTTCCAGTATCTACAGCAACAACAGAAAGAGCTTTCTCGGTAATGAAAATTGTTAAAACAAGACTTCAGAGTAAAATGGCAGACGAATTGCTTGCAGATAATTTAGTCATTTACATTGAGAAAGAAATTGCAGCTACTTTCAGTACAGATTCAATAATAAATGACTTTGAATCAAGGAAAAAATGTCGAGCTCAATTGCCTATGTAAGTTGTAAATTTTAATTTATTTCAGTTCTAATAATATTGTTACTAATTTTTTTATTGCATAAGTTATGGTTGTGATTTAAATTATTTACATGAAGGTTGAAGCATAATACATTTTTTTAAAAATTTTACAGGAAACATCTAAAAAAGAATTGAATAGTATTTGAAGATTCTAAAAACAAGTATGTAACAACTTATATTTATAATATTTGAAATTAGTTTTGAGATATTTGTGTTTAATTATTTTAATATACAATATGTTCAGTTATCTTATAAAAACTAAATTTTAAGTTTTAGTTGTTATTTTTAATTAAAATTATATATAGAGTTATTTTTAATTTTTTTTGTTAAAATAAAAAGCTAAAAAGAATATTGCCCCCCTGATAAATATTGTCTAGCTTCGCCCCTGCGTGCATTGCGAGAGGGGAGAGGACGCGGAAGCGCGCAGTGCGCAGACGCTTGCATCAAGTTGTGCCGTAGGCGCGAGTCCAGCCCCGCGCTCGCACAACTCTCAGGTAAAATATGGTTTTACGCCGATTTCCCCAACCACGCGGACGCGCCTTAGGCGCGGACGCGTGGGTCATCAAGAGTGGGAATGGTGCGCACGCGTACAGTACGCGTGCGCGTGGGCTGGATGGTGCCTAAGGCACATTTCTCGCCCAGCTCCCTCGCCACTCTCTGTTCAATCTAACCCATTTCGTATCGACAAAGGACGCGGACGCGCACTAGGCGCTGGCGCGTCGATCCCCTTCTTTTTTTATGCAGAATGCAGAATCTATGACTGAACACTGATAGAAATAAACTAAAATAAAACTAAGAAAAATGAAAGATCGTACCATGGTGGGTTGTCTCCCACCTAGCACTTTTAGTTAAAGTCCTTAAGTTGGACGTTTGGTGAGCTCCTTGTTATGGCCGCTTGTGCTTGAACTCATCCAGGAATCTCCACCAATGTTTGCAATTCCAATAACCTCCAGGATCCCAAACTAGGCACATAAAGCCTTCAAGCAAATCAAAGCAAGTGACATGGCCCCATGAGTGTTGATTGTTGGAATGAATTCCAGGGTCCCAAACCTTGCTTTTGCATCCGTCTTCTTGTTGATCATCATTTTTCCACTTGGGTGGTGAACAATCAGAATTCTCACTGAGACATCCAAACAACTTCCTAGACCCATTCAATTGAGAATTATACCAACCTTTGTACTTTAATTTGGAGCATGCAACCATATTGAACCTTGCATGACAATTCCTACCACTAACCATCTCCCGCTTGCTCTTATAGCCATAAAGAACTCTAAGTTGCCCATCCGTCTCAAGAAAAGCATATTCAAGTGGGCTAATTAAGCTTAGAGATGAAAGATTTACCCACTTGAATGAAGGAATGGATGGTGATGGCTTTGGGAGAAAGGTCTCCAACAACTTTGGCAAGGTGATTTCCAGCTCCATTCCCTTGAGCTCTTCCTTGACAACTTCCACCTCTTTGCAAGCTTCTTCAATTTCAACCTCTTCCTCTTGGTAGCTTTCTCCCAATTCAATATCTTTTTCATTACTTACCAAGGGCATGGGAGGTTGTGCTTCTTCTTCTTTAATTTCCATCTCTTGATTAACCTCTGCAAAGTCTTCAACCATGATATGCCTTGGAGGTTGTACACCCTCCTCAACATCAACATCAAACATCTTGGAAGGAGGCTCTATGACTGGACTTTCCCATAGAGGTTCAGCATCTCCTAAGTCTGTAACCACTTCTTCCTCTTCGATAATTACTTCTTTGTCCAGTTGCTTTAGTATAAAATCGTACTCCTCCTTGATGATTTCCTTCTCTTGACAACTTCCTTCAAGGGTCTCTCCTACCTCCACCTTTAGGGCCTCCTCTAGCTTCTTGTGAAGTATGAATTCGCGAAACCAATCCCTTCTCTCTTGTTCTGGGTCAGTAGCATAATTAGGACCATGTTGCTCTTGGATTGATGAA
This sequence comes from Arachis hypogaea, assembly GCF_003086295.3. NCBI lineage: Eukaryota > Viridiplantae > Streptophyta > Magnoliopsida > Fabales > Fabaceae > Arachis > Arachis hypogaea. The sequence continues at coordinate 111,363,760 of NC_092053.1, forward strand.
TGTGGGTATTCTTCCATGGAGGGCGGTGATGGGATGGAGAGATCATTATGTGGTTGAAAAGGAGGTGCACTAGGGCTTGAGGGTTGATTGTTGGGAGTATTCAATGATCCAATCTGTGAGGCGAGAGCTTGTAAAGCAGAGGTCAGACTGTTTAAGGTAGAGTTAAGTGTGTTCTTCATGGTCTTTTGTCCTTGTGCAAGAGATTGAAGCATCTCGTCATAGAAAGATGAAGGGGGCAATTGTTTTGGAATTGGGGTGGTTCTATGTATGGTTCATATGGTGGTTGGTAGGGTGGAGAAGGATTAGGGTCATATGAGGGTGTTTGGTGGTAAGGGGCTCGTGAGTGTGGTGGTTCAAAATTATGGTGAGGAGGTGTTTCATAAGCACATGGTGGGGCTTGTTGGTAACAACAAGGTAGTCCACCATATTCATCATCTTGGTATGCACCTTGGAATGGCTCTTGACCATAGTAATTTGGTGGAGGTTGGTTGTCACGAAGAGGTCCACCATAACTATCGTCTTGGTATGCATCATAGAATGGTTGTTGGTTATAGCGCATTGGAGGGGGTTATTGCCGAGAGGGTTGATCAAATCCTTGTGACTCCTCCCATCTTTGATTGTTCCAACCTTGATGCATGTTCTCATTATAGCGTCCATTGCCTGCAACATAATTTGAACTAAATTCATAGCCAAAAGGGTGAGAATTCATAGTAGCAAGTAAAAATAAAAAACTAATAAAAATTAAAGAAAATAAACTCCTAAAACTAGAAACGCTAACAAAGAAACGAAAAAGCAAATATTTACAATAACCAATAATAAGGCACACATTTGCAATTCCCCGACAACGGCGCCATTTTTGACTAACGGATTTTTGCTAGTAAAGAATTCACAAATAAGTTCTCGTTGCAAGTCTAGTTTCTAAACTAACAATAATCCTTTCGTACAAAACCTTGTTTGTCACTAAAGCAAACCCAATAAAAATATAAGCCGAAGTATTTAAACATCGGGTCGTCTCTCAACGAATTGCAGGAAGGTATGATTTATTATTGGTTATGGAAAGGTATCTTCTTGGGTTTTTGAATAAGGAACAAGAAAAGTAAATTGCAAGAAAGTGAATTAATAATTAGGAAAACTCTTGGCAAGGTATGAGAATTAGACGTCCTATCCTAGTTATCCTTATCAATTGTGATGAGAATTGTTCATTGCTCCCACTTAGTTAACCCCTTACTAAATAAAGGAAAGTCAAGTGGACTAATCAATCTGATTCCTCAAGTCCTAGTCAACTCCTTTAGAAAGACTAGCTTTAGAGGTATCCAAATCAACCAGCAACTTTTAATTATCAATCAACAAAGGAGTTTGATAACTCAAGAGTCTCCAATTACTCAACCAAAGCTAAGAATATAAAAATCTAAATTAAAATCATAAATATGAAATACCTCAAATTGCATTAAATAAAGAAATCAAATCTAACATGGAGTTCATAAACCAAATTGGAAAAGAAGAGAATCAACAATAAAAATAAATAAACTAGAATGTTGGAACAAATAAAAGTAGAAGAGAAACTAAATTAAAGGAACATTGAACCTGGAATTGAGAAGAAGTAATCCTAAAACTGAGAGAAATCCTAAATTATGAATAATGAAAAGTGTCGTCCTTGATTCCTCCACTCTGCGGCCTCTAATCTGTATTTTCTGGGCTAAAAACTAGGTCAAAAATAGCCTAGAAATTGCCCCCAGTGATTTCTGTAGTGGCAGTACGTCGCGCATGTCACGCGTGCGCGTCAAGTGCGCATGCGCATCACCTAGCTGCATGGCCACTATGGAAAATTATATATCATTTCGAATTCCCAGATGTTAGCTTTTCAACGCAACCGGAACTGTCTCAATTGGACCTTTGTAGCTCAAGTTACGATCGATTGAATGCGAAGAGGTCAGGGCTGACAGCTTTGCAGTTCCTTCAATTTTTTGTATTCCTTCCACTTTTGCATGCTTCCTTTCCATCCTCTAAGCCATTCCTGCCCTGTATTCTCTGAAAATACTTAACACACATATCATGGCATCGAATGGTAATAAGAGAGGATTACAATTAGCTAAATTACGACCAAAGAAACATGTTTTCAATCATAGCACAAAATCAGGAAGGAAAATGTAAAACATACAATTTACATGAATAAGTGTGAGAATAGTGGATAAAATCCACTCAATTAAGCACAAGATGTACTACAAAATAGTGGTGCATCAGGCACCAACAGAGGCTGGAACATCTAGGGCTAACACCGCCAAGGGGAAGAAGCCCATAACAGAGGAAGAACCACCATTGTCACCACCTCCTCGTTCTTCTTCTCGTCTTCAAGGACGCTCTGCTCCCTCAAGTCACACACCCAAAGGTAACCGAAGTCCCTTTCTTAACTTTGTGAAAGAACCCACAAACCTCTCTCAATCTCATTTTGATCCTCTTCGGTTCTCTTCCAATATGAACTAAATGCGGACCTGGGCATTTAGCACCAGGAGCCTTGTGATTCGTACCAAGCCTCAGCCACTGGGGGCGCTGAATTCCAATCATAGCGTTTAGTGACAGGAAGTTAGAAACAAATAGGAGCCACTACCATCAGAGGCGCTAAACGCCAAGCCGGGCATTTAGCGCCAGGAAGACAAAATTAAAATTGAAGTTTTTGCCACCTGGGGCGCTAAACGCCGAATCTGGCGTTTAGCGCCAGTGACGCGGATCAATCTCGCCCAAAGGAGCATCTTTAGTTGGATTTGGCTTTTAATTATTATATTTTATTTTATTATTTTATTTTATTTTCAAATCAAATTAGGTTAGATATAAAAGGGAAAAGATTTAGCTCTTTGGGATCTTTTCTCTCAGACCTCATTCCGCACTTTTACATTTTCAGAATCCTAGTTTTCTCTCTGAGTCATGAGCAACTAAACCTCATTGGTTAAGGATAGGAGATCTATTTATTTTCATGGATTAACATTATTATCAATCTATTTTAATTAATGTATTGATTTAATTTCAAGAATTACTTTCGTTCTTCCTCTATGAATTTAAGTGTATTGGAAAATAACTCGTGTCCTATATGAATTCTTGTTGATTCTTAGAAAAAGTTATCTCACTTGAATACTATCTTGAAAGTAAATTCCTCCTAAACTACTAATTACTTGGACATAATGGGATACGTGACATATAATCCTCTTATATTTGGGTAATTAGGATTTCTGTAGCTAATAAACTAGAATTGAACCTAACCCTCTAATCTACATTAGGTGACCAAGGAATTGGCGATTGATTAGGTTAGAGGAGACTATATCATTGAAGAATTAGGGTTTAGTCAATTATAGTTTTCCATGAAATGAATCCTGCATGATTAAAATAATTAGTAAGAAATATTTATCCAGAAGAATAAATAACTTTGAAACCTTAACTATCCTCTCACATACATTTTACACCAATTTTACCGTTTGCTTTCTTAACCTCTGTATTACTATTTAATGCTTTTGAACCCTCCAAACATCATTTTTTGCTTGCCTGACTAAGTGATTCATTCAACTATTATTACTTGGTCCATCAATCCTCGTGGGTTCGACCCTCACTCACCTGAGATATTACTTGGTATGACCCGGTGCACTTGCCAGTTCAGTTGTGGTATTCGAAATTCCGCACCAAGAATCTTGCTAAAAAGGGGATAAACTTTGTTGACAACATTGTTTATTTAAATTGGGAAAAACTATTTGAAATTAGAAAACCTGTTTACCCTGATTTAGTTAGAGAATTTTATGCCAACATGTATTATCATGAAGAAAGCGTTCACTCTTATCTTAATGGCCGTGAAATCCATTTAAACAAAGAAGTCATTGGTGAATCCCTAGATTATTATGATGTTGGTATCAATACCTACATCACTGAAAAGTGGGACAATGATCTAGATATTTCAGACAAGGATATTTTGGCCAATATTTATGAGAATATTTCCCTCATGGATGGGGTTACCCCTAACTACCAAGCTCTTGGTCCTGTAAAAGCCCAATCACACTGCATCATCACCCACATTCTCTTACCTCGAAGAGGATCTTATCAACGGGTTACTTTCTATTACACATTGGTTCTCTATGCCATCATTAACAAAACTGAGATTTCATTTGCATATCTTATAATGCGTCATATCTATGATTACATCAAAAGTGATAAAAATGTTTCACTTCCACATGGCATGTTTTTAACTTGTTTCTTTGAGCACTTTGGTGTTGATCTAAATAATGAGTACCAAGAGAATAGAATTTTATCTCTTAAGGGGGGTTGTGTAGTCAAACAGACTAAAGAAAAAGGGGCCAAGGCTGCCAGAGACACAATCATGGAAGAAGACGAAGACAAAAGTATCCCTCCTCCATCTGCTGCTGGTATATCAACTTCCAACAAGTACTTGGTAAATGGTATTGTCAAAGACGTGTTACAAGAATTTGTAAATCTTACCATGCACATAATCAACTCTAGCCAGCAAGCTAGAAGACTTACAATTCAAAATGAAAATTCATTAAGAAAGTCTCAAGGTAGAGTTGAAGTACTTCTAAAGTACCTTGAATCATTGGAAGATGATCAAATGATGTCTGAGCATAAAGAAGAAGACATTCTGGGAACCGAGGATGAGGGATTTAATGTCTAGCTCCTTGTTGATGCTGCTGCTCATGAAAAAATGTTTTCTAATTTTGATTTATATTACTTTGATACATTTCATTTTATTTGGATGACTGTAATAGTTATTGATAGAAACTAACTATGAAGTGTTTGAACTACTGATTTGCATATGGAAGCTTAACATACTTTGTGTAGGATTTACTAATTCTCCTTGATAACAAAAGGGGGAGTGAGTGAAAATGAATTGTTAGGTTTTTCAATTCATGAACTATTGTGCTTGTGCTGCTGTTTTTAACATGGTTAATTTTTGTGAATTATTTGGCATTGCGTTGATTGAGGTTGCTGTTTTAATTTTATTGCTTGCAGCTCTGATTGATAATTTTTCATCACTAGCTCTGATTGACATTTTTTTCTGACTAATATTTGCTTAGTTGATGTTGAATAATCTTTTTGAGTACTAAAATAGCTTGTAATACTTTCTAAAAAACAAGCTATTAGGCTGATTCAAAAGATATGGCTAGTCGAATTATTTTGGATAATTAGCTTTACATGTGAGTTATTTTTTTGCATGTAAATCGTTTGAATAATGATCACAGGTTGAAGAAAAGCTCACATTTAGGGGGAGCCAAGTGAATGAAAGAAAGGGAGAGTTCAAATTAAAGATTATATCATCAAAAAGAAGTTCATTCAACTCTACTCATTTCTTTTATATACAATTTATTTTATAATGTTTGTTATCAAATGGGGGATTATTGAGTTTAAAGAAATAATAGATTAATTGATGATGACTAAACATTATTATTGAGTTAAAAGGCTGATTATGTGTGTGATTAGTTTGATCATTGTGCAGAATTATAAGCAATCAAAACTGGTCCAATAACAAGCTTTAGGCCCAATTGATAATCCAAGTCCATTCACTCACTCAAGGCCCAGGGGAATGGTTGCTAACTAAGAAATGAAACTTCATTTCCATCTGTACCAAATCAAAGCCACCGAACTAGTTCTCTTCTATCTTCTCTCTTCTTTCACCCACGTGAAGAACTCCAAAAGGGAAGCAAGAAAGAGAAAGTCTAATTAGGGGTCAAATCAAAGGACAAAAAGTGGATTACCAAAATCAAGCAAGTCAAAGGCTAGGATTCAGAAGGTAAGATCAAATCAAAAGGTAAATAAAAAAATCTTTTCCATCTTGGTGCTACATTGGTAACGTGTTGAAAACACTTTGCTCCTACACTCACCGAACTGGAAATCTGAGAAAAATGGAGGTTATGAAGCTCTGATGTATATCAAGGTTCAAAAATCAAACTTGGAGCCAAAGTTTCTATATACGGCTCAGATCCTTGAAGAAGATTGATAAAGGATGAAAGATAAGCAGCTAGATTTTGATGCATGTAAGCTTTAATCGCAGCTGTTGTCTTTTGCGCTGCTGTTGCTGTGATATTTGAGGAAGAAAAAAGTCAATTGTTCAAGCCAAGGTTCAAGCTTTGGAAGCTTTACTCCTCTATTAAAGAGGGAAACGGCCAGAGATTGATTTAAGGAGTGAGAACACTGTTTGGGTTTTCATAACTTACAAGCTATCCCTTTCTTCTCCTTCAGAGTTTTACATTAAATTTTTTATTCTTCGGTGTTCATCTTTCTTTGTTTCTTTTCAATGGAAAAAGACATTAAGTGAGGAATTAGTAAAAGCCATTGAGAGAAAAAGCAAAGTGAGTTATCAAGAAAAATCCAGAAAATTATATCAAAGCTCTTTTGTATGTTTTTCTGTTTTGTACACATGATCTTGAGAGGATTTCTTTGCTAAGTTGGGTGAGTACTTAGTGGTTGTAAGTCTAGGAACTAAACCTAGCCAAATCTTGCTTGGGTAGAAGCTAGATTTGCCCCAGATAGGATTGTGTTGAATCATAAGAAAATTGGTGTTTGTAATCTTTGAAAGATAGTAAAAATTCCACCACTATTATAGGAAGACTGGATGTAGTCACATTGCACATGGTGAATAAACTAGGATACATGGCTGTGTGAATCTCTCTTATCTACTCTTCTTCTATTTTTCTTTCATGAGAGTTAAAACAAAAATGTCTCCTGCGTAACACCATACCACACAAGGCCTTACGATGCAGTCGTAAGTCAAAGGTGGTGAGGCATTACGGCCTATATATAAAAATAAAGTACATATGTATGGATTAAAGAAATATAATATAGTTAGGATCCTGTGAAGAAAGATGACAGAACAATAATCGCATCGCACTCGAAACGCCAACGATATACAGAATGATAGAAATATAATTTAAAAGGAGATACATAACAAATACTAGTCTCGACCTGTGAAGACAGGTCGGCTAGAAAGTATAATACAAACTAGAAGTGAACAAAATACAACCTGTTTCTCCCAAAATCAATCTCTAAGAGGGATATACAATTACAAAATACAAAAGTGGAGAACAACAACATCTAACGTAATAATGAAAATCCAAAAGACAGTCTTTGCTTCCAAGAGGAAATTAGCACACTCAACGAGGTATATCACATCCTGCATATGAAAAACAAAATTTGATAACAGGTGAGAACCTGAAGGTTCCTAGTAGGGTAATAATTCCAAATAGAGACTATGTAAAAAGATATGAATTCATTAGGCAATTCTAAACTCCAATCATTCAAGGTTCAATCCTAGGGTCCTTTCTAATCCAAATAGAGTTAAGTTAGTAAGTCTCATCCCTTATCAACTATCTTTAATCCTAATTCTTTTCAACACTAAACTATTAATTCTCTCAATGTCATTATTATTCATTTTTCAATAATAAGCCCTTCCGGTTTCATCAGTCTCTAACAATTATTATTAACAAAATTCAATCTCAATGGTATCAATTATTGTCATTAGTCTCCACAGTTTTAGTAAATCTCAACAATCTCAACACAAGTCATCAGTTATACTAGTACTCTCAATTTCTCAACCCGAAGTAAGTGGGGCGAACTACACCCTTGCATCTACCCAGGGAGCTTAAATCATCTCAATCAATACTCATTTCCATCATCCAATCATTCAATCATTAACATCGCATCAAGAACATCCCTCAGCTTTATCATCGCCAGTATAAAGGATCTCTTAGTTGTTCAAACACATACAAAACAACACAAAGAATACACAAATAGAGGGAACAGATAAAGCAAGTAGTTCAAATAGCATATAGATACAATTATTCAACAAAGCAAGCCAAATACTAGATACACACCCAACCAATACACACAAATGCAGATGATGCATGTCTATCCCTAAACATGCCATGATCTCACGTGTTGGTTGGTTGCCTACACCCGACAACTTCCCTAAGATAGGCATTACGTATAGCCATCCTTATCTCAGAAAATATCCCCTCCATGAGCATTACATATCTCCGTCCTTATGGGGGATCATTCATCCAGTCTCCAGTGAGCGTTACGTATTGCCGTCCTCACGGAGCCGTACCCGCAGTCTCACGTGGGCATTACGTATTGTCGTCCCCACTGAGTTGTGCCATCAATCTCAAGTTTAGTGAGTGTTATGTATCACTGTCCCTACTGATCAAATTTGTTTCCTCCATGAACATTATGTATCGCCGTCCTCATGAGAACCCTCCTTTAGGTATCAAGTGGGCATTACGTATCGCCCTCTCCACTGGGTCTCATGCACGTTATCTCAAGTGAGCGTAACATATCACTGTCCTTATGAGATTGTGCTCAACATCAAATCTCAAATCACAATCATGACACAAGAGAGGAAATCCTTCATTCTTAAATTGCCTAATCTGTGAGCGGAAAAATGCCACCATCCTCATCAATCCAGCCATTCAGGCCGTAAACAGTCTACATCCATATCTTTCAACAATATCATTAGTTATTAAACTCATTAACCTCAATTCAGTATCAACTCATCAAGTCTCAAGTTCATTAACTCAAATTCTCTATCAATTTACCCATTTCATTCTCATAAGCAGGATAATATCACCATTCTCATCGCATGCGGGACGAACCACCATCCCCGCAACCACGTCATTCGGTTTAACCAAGCGTTTATTTGGGAATAATTTAATTTAATCCATTCCATATACTCACACTCATTCCAGAGCCCAAAATCTAGGTATCAGACCTTAATTGGGGGTTTGGGTAGGTTACAAGCTTGCCGGGAAAGTCAAATGGTCAAAACCAGAGTTTAATTGAGAAACATAGTTTAATTGAGAAAACTGAACTTGTGCATACACATCATCTTTGTGCGTATGTATGACGACCCCTGTGCATACGCACAACTTGCAAAATTCCTAGACATGCGTATGCATACTCCTCATTCGTACACACGAGCATTTTTCCTTGCTCTATTCCGTGCGCACACACCATACTATGCGCGGGCACACATACCAGAAATTTTGGTTGCTGCATAATCTCAGAATTCAGTTTTTTTTTTGTACCAGTTTTCATTCGTTCATATCTTTCTCTATAAAATTCCAATTCCTTCTATTCTTAAACCATTTTAGAGATCATTTAACTAGCTTTAATTTAAGATAGATTTTACCGCAATCCAAGCTTCGAACACCAAGTTATGGCACACTAAAATTAGTCAAAATTCATTTTTTTTACCAAATTGCCAATTTTCACCAAAACTCCATTCAATTCATTTTCAAACCATTCCAACGCCAATTCCACGCATATCAATACTCATTTAACAAGTCCTACCCATCCCAAACCTAATCAAATAAGCTCCAACATAATAATTCCAATTCCATAAGTTTTCCATCAATAATCAAACTAATAAGCCATTTACATAATCAAATCCTCATTAATCCAACAATAATTCACTCCAATACTATTTCTAAATACTTCAAACACTCACTTATAAATTTCTATCCATTTCGAGTCCAATCATCTCAATTATAACTCATTTAGAACATTCATTCAAATACACCCATTCACAACAACAACATACAACACTTCTTAATTCATCCAAAGCTCGTTAATTTAGAAATCAATTCACACATGGCAATCACCACTTACCATGACTTATCTAATAGGAGATATCTCACCCTATCTCGGTCTCTGGCCCATTTTCCATACCAACGCCTTAATAGGCAATCAAATTACCGTCATAGTCAAGCACACCACAACAATTTAAATCATGCATACTCATACATACATCCATATCAACTAATCACAACAATAACCAATTTCAATCCAATCCTATCCTAGATTTTCACATAATGTTACATGGTGCATATCCAAAACTAAGACCCTTACGTCTTTTACGGCAGTTCACGCCATTGAATTCTTTCCCCTTCTGGCAACTCCAAGCCTCACCCAACGTTAATCAAGCCTCTATAAATACTCCGTAACTAAATTAACCACAAAATCGTAATACAACTCAACCCAAGCAAGCCATCATTCTTCATGTAATCTAGTTACACCAAATTAATTCACATTTCAAGTTAGGATTTCATTTAAAATTATTGATAATGAAGGAATTAGGCTTTCTTACCTTAACTCACTCGAATTTGAGATGGAACTCACTTGGAATCCATATTAGAGTACCCATAAATAACCAAAATCACAAATTTCAACTCACATATATCCCAAAAATGAAAAATTCAAGGGAACAAAAAACTAGGAAAGAATTTCAAGATTTCTTACCACAATGTTTAAATAGAATTAAAGAAGATTCTGAGATGAACGCGTGGTCACAAACGAATCGTCAATTGGAGCTCCGGATCAAAATTTATGGACGAATGAAGATGGTGATAAATAGTGCTTGTTAGGGTTTTCTTCCCCCTTCTCTCCTTCTATCCACCTCTCTCTCTATCAAATGGTGATTTTGTGCTGAAATGGTTTTAAGTGTGAGATTAAATAATGTGGACTTAGGTCCGATGAAGCCCGGTTTAATTGTTTTAACCTGTTGGCCCAACTTTGGGCCAAAACCTTTAAGATTAATGCTTTTATTCTCATCTTAACCATTTTTACTCTCCTAAAATATAAAATTTTAATTTCCTAATCATTTTTACTCTCATTTAATTTATTAATTAATTATTTATCATATTTTTAGGTTTTACATCCTGCATTATCTCAGAAGTCATAGATATTCAAAAAGGATTGCTCTATTTCTGAAAGCGTTGTGTAGAGACAAAATAAAATTGTCTCCTAAATTTCTACTTATCAGACACTTTAGTAACTAAGTCAGAATTAAAAGTAAGAAAAATTATTTAAAAAGGGGTTATAGATTCAACCCCCTTCTCTAAGCCATTCTGAAACTTTCACACAGGTTGAACAGATAGAAATTCCAAATAAGGAGGAGGAATAGATGAACTACTTCACTAACACACAAGACACGCTGACACAGCCTGCCATTTGCAAACCATATGATTGGCTCAATCATTTTTTCATATTGAATCTCGAGGCAATGACTCCAGATTGTTCGTTTTTGTCAAGGAGGCCTCAAAGATGATCCCACCAATGAGTTTGAGATTGGGCAATAGTATGAAAACAAGGAGGAAGTTATTATGGCAGTTAAGATGTATAGTATTAGGAGGGGTGTGGAGTATAATATAATAGAGTGTGACCAATTAAAGTATGTTGTACAGTGCACTAAGTTTGAGTCGGGTTGTCAATGGAACATTCGCATATCGTATCGCCAAAGGCAAGAAAAATGAAAGGTGAGGAGATACAATTATTCTCATACTTGTATGCAAACATCAATGGGCCAAGACCATGAAAGTTTGGACTCAAAGGTGATTGCTCAACCTATATTCACAATGGTCAAAGTAAACCTAACCATAAGCATAAGAGTTCTGTGAGGATCTATTGAGAATCATTTTGGTTACAAGGCATCGTATAAAAAAGTTTGTCTTGCAAAGCAGAGAGTCGCTGCTAGGATATATGAAGATTAGGAGAAATTATACAATGAGCTTCCTCGTTGGTTATTTACAATGCAGATGTACTTACTTGGTAAGATTCATTATATTGCCATTAGTTTCGTGTGCTTAATTAAATAAACACTTATATGTTCTTGCAACAAATGGCAATTAGTTACTTGGGTGCAACTTGTAACAGAGTCTTTCCCTAGTGATGTTGATAGTGTCATGTTTCATCGAGTGGTTAGGACATTCTCTCTTTATGTTGAAGCTTTCAGACATTGTAAACCACTTATTTTCATTGATGGTACTCACTTGTATGGTAAATACAGAGGCATTTTGCTTATGGCTACCGCCAAAGATGACAATTTAAACATATTGTCTATTACATTTGTCGTGGTTGAGGGAGAGACGAAGAAGGCTTGGTTGTTTTCTTTTTTTGTCTTATTTGAGATAGCATATCACACTGCAGCCTCCTCTACTCTTTCAAAACTAATATCTGCATGGTCTCCACTTGTATTTTGGCTATTAGAGGCTCTATCCACGCAAGCCATAGCAGAACCATGCCTAGGATGAGCTCTACCACATCTCCCTCCTCGATGCCGTACCGGTGGAAGCTCTACATCCTCGAGCTGATGTAATTGTAGAGCCCTCTGGTGATGAATCGGTAGATCCTCGGAGATGTATCCAATCACCGTGAAGCAATGGTCGCCCTAACCAACCAACTCTATGTGTGCCTATTGGAAGTACCATCTCAAGTATGGCTGTGAAGGTGCAGATCGAATGCATGATATATCTGCAGTCGATGGTCACCCCGAGCTACCCACATCTCATACCAACCTCCCAAGAATTTAGGTACCACTTGCCTCTACCAAACCGACTATCATGCCTGTGCATCTCGTCATATTCAATGGCCTAATTGGGATGTGTTGTAGCCCATCAAACTGCCTCACCATATGGTCTACCTAGTGCCACTCAACAATAACAAAACATAATAGTCGGCACAATACAGCAAAAGAGGCTTCATCCTTAAGAGCCTCTGTAGAACGATATCTTAGATAAGTGGGTCAACATATAGCGTCTAGTCAATCTGTTTACGGTTACCAAGAAACCTGATAAATATCACAAAAGATTTCAAAACCTAATCCCAATCACAACACTAATAGTATTAAATGCAAGTTTAAACATTACTTACATTATAAATACTGATGCCATTGAGGATGCATCTCTATTGTCAAAGCCTCATCTTTATTCTGTCATTAAGTAGCTCAAACCCCACCCACGTATAATATCATGAGTATTTAGAAATCACACAAATATAATGCTTAACTTAAGAAACAATAAAGCAGAACACATAAGGCAAAACTACCTCTCAATCAGCAAAAATCGGCACTGGTCAAATCCCTCTAGTCGACAAGGGTATATTATGATATGCCCAAGAGATAAGCAATCCACAACATTCACCTATGTTTTGCTGCTTATAATCCGTGTCACGACACATTTGGCGGTACAACCACGCTAGCACAGGTGAACCCTATGACAACCTCCTACGTCGATCAAGATCCTCCAATAGAGGTAGCCACTTCATGTGAACGTGAGAGTCAGACACGTCTGGAAACAGAATGCCTCCAATGATCTGCATTATGTATCCTTCGGTGTACCGCAACAGGCGCTCCTCTATCGGCTCTGCCTCCAATTGTCCACAAATAGTATCACAAAACCATGTGAGGTTGATGGTCCACTTGCTCTATGACTGTTTGTCATTGGGTCCGGGTACGACACCTAGCAGCTGTAGACAGAGGTCCTTAATAAAACATCCATCATAGAACTGCTCCCAACCACCCATGTAGTCGCTCACTGGATCTCCATCAATATTGAGTCCCAACTCATACGCCACATCTTGTAGGGTGATAGTCATCTCCCCACAGGGCAGGTAAAAAGTATGGGACTCAGGACATTATCTCTTGATTAAAGCAAAGACCATTGCTTAGTCATGGTCCTACTCTAACATATATGCCACGAGCTCAAATTCATCACGTCTGAGGTGTGTCCTGATCTCCTCGGACGAATGCGCTGGTAAATTCCTTTTCGTTGGCAAAATCTGAGAATCTTAACAAAAAGTCAAGGAGTCATATAAAATTGAGGTTACAACTAATAAAGACAAATTTTAAACATATAAAGACATAAGTTATAAGATATACTATTCAGCCAAGTCTGCCAGCAATATGGTCAATCCGATCTCGTCTATAAAAGGTGTTTTGTTGCCTACAAGTTTTGTACCATCCAACTACACTATAATAAAATAAACTAGAATAAAATAATTTAAAATTAACTAATATAATTTTTTATCAAACATAAATTAATCTAAATACCTATCATATCATAATTTAACTCTAAACCATAATTGATTCGAATGAAACATTAATCTAAATAAAATTTTGCATAAACATCTATTAATTTTCTAACATAACTACATAATCGTTAATCATGAACTAATTATCTATCTAAATAATTATTTCTATAAAAACTACTTTTATATGAAATTTATTCTAACTAAATAAATATGTTAAAATTATAAAATAATATAAGAATAAAATTACTTTAAAACGAATAGAAGAACAGAATTATCTGGAGTTGACGAGTTACGAGGATAAAAAAGTGAAATAGAATAAAAATGAGAGACATAAGAAACCAGAGGAATTGAGAGAGTGGAGTTGAAAAGTGAAAAGTGAAAAGTAAGGATGATGGGGTGGGAGGACCACGAGTTTATATATTTGGGCAACCCCTCCCCCCTTACAAAATTCGCCGAGGAATACGGCGAACATCACTTACAATGTGAAATTCGTTGAGGGGCGGCGAACCTTGTGAAATTGACAAGGTTTGTCGAGGGGCATGGCAAATTTGCCTCCAACACAAAAAAAATGGATTTCAAAAAATAATGAGATTTATTTTTCTATGAAACTAAAGCATTTTTTATTTTATTTTAAAAAAATTTTCTATATTTTAATGCCGTTTTTGTTGACTAAATAAGGGTTAATAGTCAAACTAGTTCTTAAAAGATGAGACATTCTCCAAATTTGTCCCTGAAAAATTTTATCAATCAAATTGGTCCTTCAAAGATTATGAATTAATCATATTTGTCATTCAGTTACTCTATTAATAATTTTCGTCTACGATTGATTATGTGAAATGTTAATTGATATTAAACATGACACTTAACATGTTTAATTGAATGCTAATCAAATATGTTTATGGAAATCTATTAATTTAGTCACTAAGTCATATTGAAAATATAATTTATATAATTAAAAAATTTAAATTAATAAATTTTCATAAATATATTTGATTAATGTTTAATTAGACATATCAGATATTATATGTAACACCCTACCATACAGAGTCTTATGCTTAAGTCATAATCCAAAGATGGCAAGGTATTACGACCTCTAAAACAAAAATCTAGTACGTATAGTAATGTGAATAAGGATTATAACTAGGAGCCTTTGTAGAAAAAGGGGTAAACAAAAATCGCAACTCGAAAGCGCAACACTCCGATCGATAACGCAACGAGCAAAGGATAAGTTAACGCGAGATTATATATATACAAAAGAGTGTCAAAAACGGGAATATCAAAACTCAAATCCGGATGCGAAGATAACCAGTCCGAGCATAGCAATATATATATATACATATAAGTAAAATAAGGAAACCCCAAAGGAAACCCAAAGGGACACAAATACAGAACCCTATTCTCCAAAAATCTCCTATAAGAGGAGTCATCACAGTTTGTATTACTTAGTGGAGATAAAAGTATCTAAACAAGATATATAAACCAAAACAGAGTCCAGAGAACAAAGGATCTTCGCTAATCCAGAAGTCTCCAGCATGCCTCAGCGAGAAACCTCACGTCCTGCATCTGAAAACCACAAAATCCGCATGGGTGAGAACCAGAGGTCCCCAGCATGGTAACAACTTCCACATATATAATACATAATAATAAAGGAAAGCCGAAGGCAATCCTAGAACTTCCTCCAGATAATATCAAAGCTTATAAACAAACTAAACCGTAAGTGGCAACTGACTAAAGATCCTTCAGTCTAACTAATACTTCCCTTTCCAATTCCTTCAGATCTCCCAACCACCAGCAGGAGTGTAATATAGCAAACACAGTTATATCAGACAAGAGATTTACAAATAAGAACAGATAAGGCATTTAGATAATTAGCAAGTAATATGCAGTCAAATAGGCAATCTCAAACAATTCATATAGTATGTATATGATGAATGCCTGTCCCTAGTGGCTGATGATATCATCTGTCGGTTATAGAGCCAACCCGACAAGTCCTGGTAGCTAACCATTGGACTGTCCCTCTGTCGCGCATCCCCAACTCGAGTTATACTCATCATAAACTTGATCATAATCATGATCTATATCCATCACCCTCACTGGTGAATATTTACGGGGGCGAGCTCATCCAGGCCTTTCACAGTGCCCGGCCACACTTACGACATAGGGTCAAAAGAGCTTCGAGTCTCAACCTGGAGCACGTGGTGGCTAGCCACTGCATCTTCCCAGGGAAACCCTCATCTCCGATGGTGGAAGTGCAAACATTCACAATTCATTCAACAGCATATATGCATTTATACTTAGCCATAATCATGGCTCCGCCGTAACACGGCAATAATCTAGTCATCCAGCTCACGGTTAAATCCATAACCAGCCAATTCATTAACAATTACGGCCCTTCGGCCCATGGCACAACAAGCACTTCCACCGCCATCCTCCGCATCTCACATAATCATCTTTGATCCTCATTGATCATTCATTTTTCCCTTGCTTCACTCGCAAGTTACCACATTTACTAGCCCCTTGCCTCATTGCTAGACATATTATAATGATTTAAGACATAAGTGGTGAGATTGGAGGCTTAGAAGTATGAAATTT
This sequence comes from Arachis hypogaea, assembly GCF_003086295.3. Lineage (NCBI taxonomy): Eukaryota > Viridiplantae > Streptophyta > Magnoliopsida > Fabales > Fabaceae > Arachis > Arachis hypogaea. The sequence goes on from NC_092053.1 coordinate 111,380,200, forward strand.
GGCTTTTAAAACTCAAAAATCAACTTTGGGATGAAAACAAGGCCACGCGTACGCGCACTCCACGTGCACGCGTGGATGGCCACAAAATCTCATCGACGCGCAAGTGTTATACGCACGGACGCGTGGGTTGAAAAATAGCCAAACGACGCGCGAGCGTCAACCACGCGTACGCGTGGGTGCTCTTGCGCCCCAGGCACAAAACTGGCATAACTCTGGCACAACTCTCGGGAAAATGGCTGGGCATTTGGTGCAGCGCATCGACGCGCCTGCGCACACCATGCGCACGCGTGGATGGTGCTTTCTTGAAGAACGGCGCGTACGTGCCAAGTGCGCCTACGCGCAGAGGGTCATTCTGCTAAAAATTTTCTAAGTTAAAAGCTGCAGAATTCACAGATTCAACCCCCAATCTTCCGACGGACATAACTTTCTCATTTTAAATTGTTTTTCACCCGTTCTTCGAACGGCATGGACATCCCGGGTCCAATTTCATTTCTAAATAGATTTGGCACAAATCAGAGATCCGTAGTCCTAGTTATGCCCCGTCAAAGTATGCCTAAAGACCATATTTTCATACAAAACCATAAAGTGCCATTTTCAAAACAAGCCACTTTCAACTCTTTTCAAAATCAATCAAAACATGCCAATTTCATCCCTTTTCTTTGAAATCAACCAAAATATACCAAAATCAACATCAAGCCATCCTCAACTCACACATTGACATTTTACCAAATTTCCCAAAATTACCATCTAACCCTTTTAACACTTCTCAATCAAATGACTAAAGGACAAACATAATATCATGTCATACATCCTCCCTCATCCTAACTTCCAATAATACCATTTCCAATCAACCATCATTATACATAATCAACATCATACTCATCATCAACATGGTACCACCCACCAATTCAACCTTAATCATTCATCAAGCATATATCACAAGATGCATTTTCTCATATATCACAAAATCAAGGCATCAATATTCATAATCACATATATGATCACATCATATATCTCAACCATTTAACAATATCAACCATTCAATGCCTATCTTAGGGCCTCTAGCCTAAGTATTTCCTACCACATTACATATTAGATACAAGAAACCGAGACCATACCTTAGCCGATTTCCCAAGCTCAACCGGAGCACTTCCAAACCACTTGTCCACAAGCTCTCAATGTATCAACACCTTCAAGAACAGATTTTATCACACAAAACCCTTTCCCAAGCTTTCCAAAATCACCAATCAAGCTCCAATATTCACATATACACAACCTAAGCCATAATCATCATATCCATACACAACATCTCAATACCCAACATCATAGAACAAAAAATTACACTAGGGTTGAGAATATTACCACATCCAAGGTCTAAGGAGACAAGATTAACCTTCTCCTTCAAGAGAGTTGGGTCCTATAACATCAAAGAGCCCAAAATCTCAACATTTCATCCATGAAACTCGAAAACAAGGGCTGGAATTTCGAAGAGCAAAACGTGGCTTATCTTAAGGTTGATTATATGGGTTTTGTAGAGCTCTTCGTGGTGAACGCGTGGCCACAAACGGTGCGGCAATCGGAGCTCTAGATCAAAAGTTATGGTGGTTTGAAGATCAACTAAGGGAGAGAACTTGAGAGAGTGTTCTTCCCACCATGGCCTCCATTTTCAGCGTGTGAGTGTCTCAAGTGAGGAGAGAGAGTGCTGAAACTAGGGTTTTGGTTTAGTTTAGTTGGGCCAAGGGCCCACTTTGGATCCGGTTGGCCCGTTTTGGTCCGTTCGGTCCAATCTTGGTCCGATTTCTATAAAATTGGTACCAAAATTCTCGTCTCAATCTCCTCTATCATCTTTAGCCATAGAAATCACATTTTTGGCTTTCTAGAATAAATTCACATTTATGGGTTAATTAGCCGTTAATTAACCGGGTCTTACATCCTACCCACCTAGTTGGGAATTTTGCCCACAAAATTTGAATTCAATTACCTGAGAATAAGTGCGGATAATCCGTTTGCATCTCCGACTCAAGTTCCCAAGTGTGTTCCAAAGCCAATTTGACTAATGAAACCTCTTTTCCACTCAACCGTTTGATACTAGTATCGTCGATTCTAACTGGAGCCGCTGGAAGCGTCAAATCTTCTCTTAACTGAACCGACTCAGGTTCTAATACATGGCTAGCATCAGGAGTGTACTTCCAAAGCTGTGACACGTGAAACACGTCGTGCATGGTCGAAAGATGAGGTGGTAGAGCCATCAGATACACTACCGGTCCAATCCTCTCCAGGATCTGAAATGGACCAATGTATCGAGGATTCAACTTCTTCGCCTTAATCGCCCTACCTACTCCTGTGGTTGGAGTAACCTTCAGGAAAACATGATCTCCTTCTTCAAATTCCAAGGGCTTCCGCCTCTGATCAGTGTAACTCTTCTGGCGACTCTGCGCCGTAAGCATCCTATCTCAGATTTTCTTGACTTGTTCAGTGGTCTCAGCTATCATCTCCGGCCCCAATAAGCCTTTCTCTCCAGCTTCATACCAACATAGCGGAGATTGACATTTCCTTCCATACAATGCCTCATACGGAGCCATTCCGATGCTCGCATGGTAACTATTTTTGTATGCAAACTCCACTAACGGCATATACCGATCCCAACTCGTCGGTTGATCCAAAACACAAGCTCTCAACATATCCTCTAGTGTTTGGATCGTCCTCTCGGATTGACCATCTGTTTGTGGATGGTACGCTGTACTCAAGCTTAATCGGGTTCCAAAAGCTTTCTGAAATGCACCCCAGAACCTCGAAGTGAAACGAGGATCTCTATCAGAGATTATAGTAGCAGGTACACCATGGAGTCTCACAATCTCCTTTATGTATAACCGAGCTAGCTCCTCAAGGGTGTAAGTCATCCGAATGGGCAAAAAGTGAGCTGACTTCGTCAGTCGGTCCACAATCACCCAGATAGCATTAAAACCAGTCATAGTCCTTGGCAATCCCGACACAAAGTCCATTGCAATACTTTCCCACTTCCATTGTGAAACCTCTAAAGGTTGCAACATCCCAGAAGGTCTTTGATGTTCAATCTTTACCTTTTGGCAAGTTAAGCACTTTGAAACATATTCCGCCACATCATTCTTCATACCTGGCCACCAAAACATCGCCTTTAAATCATGGTACATCTTAGTACTTCCCGGGTGAATGGAGAATCCGCTTTTGTGTGCCTCCTTTAAGATATCTTGCCTCAAAGTGCCAACATCGGTACAATGATCCTACCATTGAATCTCCATAACCCATCTTTTTCTTCCGACACTCTCCACTGTTTTCCTTGCTCGATAGCCGATAACACCTTCCATAACGCTTCATCATTTTCATGAGCCTTTAGGAGCTCGGACTTAAAATCACTCGAGATTTTTAATCGGCTCAAACACAAGGTTCCAGATACTTCTCGAGCATCAATTTTTAGACTCTCGAATCCCTTGAGCAACTTCTCCTCTTGAAGCATCATCCAAGCCGCATATAACGACTTCCGACTTAACGCATCCGCCACTACATTTGCCTTTTCCGGATGGTAATTCAACTCAAAGTCGTAGTCCTTCAATAATTCCATCCACCTCCTTTGCCTCATATTAAGCTCTTTCTGATCAAAGAGATATTTCAAGCTCTTGTGATCGGAGAAGACTTGGAACTTAACCCCATAGAGATAATGCCTCCACACCTTCAAGGCAAATACGACCACAGCGAGTTCCAAATCGTGCGTAGGGTAACTAACTTCATGAGGTCTCAACTGTCGTGAGGCATACGCCACCACTTTATGATGTAACACCCTACCATACAGAGTCTTATGCTTAAGTCATAATCCAGAGATGGCAAGGTATTACGACCTCTAAAACAAAAATCTAGTACGTATAGTAGTGTGAATAAGGATTATAACTAGGAGCCTTTGTAGAAAAAGGGGTAAACAAAAATCGCAACTTGAAAGCGCAACACTCCGATCGATAACGCAACGAGCAAAGGATAAGTTAACGCGAGATTATATATATACAAAAGAGTGTCAAAAACGGGAATATCAAAACTCAAATCCGGATGCGAAGATAACCGGTCCGAGCATAGCAATATATATATACATATAAGTAAAATAAGGAAACCCAAAGGAACACAAATACAGAACCCTATTCTCCAAAAATCTCCTATAAGAAGAGTCATCACAGTTTGTATTATTTAGTGGAGATAAAAGTATCTAAACAAGATATATAAACCAAAATAGAGTCCAGAAAACAAAGGATCTTCGCTAATCCAAAAGTCTCCAGCATGCCTCAACGAGAAACCTCACGTCCTGCATCTGAAAACCACAAAATCCGCATGAGTGAGAACCAGAGGTCCCCATCATGGTAACAGCTTCTACATATATAATACATAATAATAGAGGAAAGCCGAAGGCAATCCTAGAACTTCCTCCAGATAATAGCAAAGCTTATAAACAAACTAAACCGTAAGTGGCAACTGACTAAAGATCCTTCAGTCTAACTAATACTTCCCTTTCCAACTCCTTCAGACCTCCCAACCACCAGCAGGAGTGTAATATAGCAAACACAGTTATATCAGACAAGAGATTTACAAATAGGAATAGATAAGGCATTTAGACAATTAGCAAGTAATATGCAGTCAAATAGGCAATCTCAAACAATTCATATAGTATGCATATGATGAATGCATGTCCCTAGTGGCTGATGATATCATCTGTCGGTTATAGAGCCAACCCGACAAGTCCTGGTAGCTAACCATTGGACAGTCCCTCTGTCGCGCATCCCCAACTCGAGTTATACTCATCATAAACTTGATCATAATTATGATCCATATCCATCACCCTCACTGGTGAATATTTACGGGGACGAGCTCATCCGGGCCTTTCACAGTGCCCGGCCACACTTACGACATAGGGTCAAAAGAGCTTCGAGTCTCAACTTGGAGCACGTGGTGGCTAGCTACTGCTTCCTCCCAGGGAAACCCTCATCTCCGATGGTGGAAGTGCAAACATTCACAATTCATTCAACAGCATATATGCATTTATACTTAGCCATAATCATGGCTCCGCCGTAACACGGCAATAATCTAGTCATTCGACTCACGGTTAAATCCATAACCAGCCAATTCATTAACAATTACGGCCCTTCGGCCCATGGCACAACAAGCACTTCCACCGCCATCCTCCGCATCTCACATAATCATCTTTGATCCTCATTGATCATTCATTTTTCCCTTGCTTCACTCGCAAGTTACCACATTTACTAGCCCCTTGCCTCATTGCTAGACATATTATAATGATTTAAGACATAAGTGGTGAGATTGGAGGCTTAGAAGTATGAAATTTGGCTTTTAAAACTCAAAAATCAACTTTGGGATGAAAACAGGGCCACGCGTACGCGCACTCCACGTGCAGGCGTGGATGGCCACAAAATCTCATCGACGCGCAAGCATCATATGCGCAGATGCGTGGGTTGAAAAATAGCCAAACGACGCGCGAGCGTCAACCACGCGTACGCGTGGGTGCTCTTGCGCCCAAGGCACAAAACTGGCATAACTCTGGCACAAGTCTCGGGAAAATGGCTGGGCATTTGGTGCAGCGCATCGACGCGCCCGCGCACACCACGCGCACGCGTGGATGGTGCTTTCTTGAAGAACGGCGCGTACGCGCCAAGTGCGCCTATGCGCGGAGGGTCATTCTGCTAAAAATTTTCTAAGTTAAAAGCTGCAGAATTCACAGATTCAACCCCCAATCTTCCGACGGACATAACTTTCTCATTTTAAATCGTTTTTCACCCGTTCTTCGAACGGCATGGACATCCCGGGTCCAATTTCATTTCTAAATAGATTTGGCACAAATCAAAGATCCGTAGTCCAAGTTATGCCCCGTCAAAGTATGCCCAAAGACCATGTTTTCATACAAAACCATAAAGTGCCATTTTCAAAACAAGCCACTTTCAACTCTTTTCAAAATCAATCAAAACATGCCAATTTCATCCCTTTTCTTTGAAATCAACCAAAATATACCAAAATCAACATCAAGCCATCCTCAACTCACACATTAACATTTTACCAAATTTTCTAAAATCACCATCTAACCCTTTTAACACTTCTCAATCAAATGGCTAAAGGACAAACATAATATCATGTCATACATCCTCCCTCATCCCAATTTCCAATAATACCATTTCCAATCAACCATTATTATACATAATCAACATCATACTCATCATCAACATGGTACCACCCACCAATTCAACCTTAATCATTCATCAAGCATATATCACAACATGCATTTTCTTATATATCACAAAATCAAGGCATCAATATTCATAATCACATATATGATCACATCATATATCTCAACCATTTAACAACATCAACCATTCAATGCCTATCTTAGGGCCTCTAGCCTAAGTATTTCCTACCACATTACATATTAGATACGAGAAACCGAGACCATACCTTAGCCGATTTTCCAAGCTCAACCGGAGCACTTCCAAACCACTTGTCCACAAGCTTTCAAGGTATCAACACCTCCAAGAACAGATTTTATCACACAAAACCCTTTTCCAAGCTTTCCAAAATCACCAATCAAGCTCCAATATTCACATATACACAACCTAAGCCACAATCATCATACCCATACACAACATCTCAATACCCAACATCATAGAACAACAAATTACACTAGGGTTGAGAATCTTACCACACCCAAGGTCCAAGGAGACAAGATTAACCTTCTCCTTCAAGAGAGTTGGGTCCTATAACATCAAAGAGCCCAAAATCTCAATATTTCATCCATGAAACTCGAAAACAAGAGCTGGAATTTCGAAGAGCAAAACGTGGCTTACCTTAAGGTTGATTGCATGGGTTTTGTAGAGCTCTACGCGGTGAACGCGTGGCCGCAAACGGTGCAGCAATCGGAGCTCTAAATCAAAAGTTATGGTGGTTTGAAGATCAACCAAGGGAGAGAACTTGAGAGAGTGTTCTTCCCACCATGGCCTCCATTTTCAGCGTGTGAGTGTCTCAAGTGAGGAGAGAGAGTGCTGAAAACTAGAGTTTTGGTTTAGTTTAGTTGGGCCAAGGGCCCACTTTGGGTCCGGTTGGCCCGGTTTGGTCCGTTCGGTCCAATCTTGGTCCGATTTCTATAAAATTGGTAACGAAATTCTCGTCTCAATCTCCTCTATCATCTTTAGCCATACAAATCACATTTTTGACTTTCTAGAATAAATTTTCATTTATGAGTTAATTAGCCGTTAATTAACCGGATCTTACATTATATATGTTATTAATTAATATTTCATAGTATCAATTATTGATAGAAATTATTAATAAATTGACTGAAGAACAAATATAATTAATTTTTAATTTTTACTTGACTAATTTAATTAAAAAATAGAACAAATTTAAAAAATATCTCAATTTTAAGAACTAATTTCACTATTATTTCTGTAAATAAACCTTTAGAACTCATATAAAGAGTTTGTATGTTTTTATATTGTAGATAATTAAATAATCCTTTAAAATTCTTTTAGAAGAATTTCAAGTATATTAAACATATTAATATTGTAATAATTTTAATTATTTTAATTATAAAAAATATATGTAATATATATTAATCAAAATTAACCGTTAGAATTATTAAAATACAGTTATTCGGTGTACATGTGAAAACTTTCCAATCCTTTTAAACTCTACTCGTCATTTTTTAACCTCTGTGCAGCTATTCAGCTGAACCTGGCCCGAATCTTATACGAGATAACTAGATAAGACACATATATAAGGAAAGGTGACGCATTCAAGAAACGCATCATATTCAATTCCTCTGTGATTGTTTGCTTCTTGTTATTCTGTGTTTGCAGAGTTGAAAGATGCCGCTGAAGGTGTTGGAGGCCACAGTTTCGAGCTTTGATGGGGTCTTTGAGAAGTTCCGATCAGAAACTTCCAACAACAAAGCCAATCTCATCCTGTTCTTGGCTGATAAGGACCCTGCCACCTCTCTCAGCTGGTGCCCTGGTATGCTATTATTATTCCTCTTCTTTTCTTTTCTTTTTTCTTCTTTTTTTTTTTTATCCGGCGGTCTTTCCAGTTCGTTACCAGATTATGAATTTCATATAACATACTTGTGTTCAACCCAGATGGAATCTTTCAAAGAATTGTAATTGTTTTGTATTTTGTGTACATTCTTTTATTAGGGAAATCTTGAATTTCGTACACACCGATCAAATGTAAAACATAAAAAATAAAAAATAAATCGTGCATTCATAATGCACCGTTTTCCATCTATGGAGCATTTGACACTAGTGAGAATTCTCAGCACAGTAGAGGGAAGTCCTAATAGGTAGAGAAGAAGACAGAATCTTTTAAACCCTAAACCCCCAAAACTGGGAGAAGATATTTTTCTGATTGCTGGGGAAGAAAAGATGCTTTTTGCTTATGGTAATGATCACTATTCGTCATTTACCAATTTAAAATTTAAGATAAAACAAAACAAAATATGTGTTACTATAAAGCATTTGACACCATCGGTGAGAATTCTCAGCACAGCAGGAAGTCGTAAAGGGTTTTTAGTAAGATGTGCCTTTAGGGCACAAGTTAAAGTTATCAATTAAAGTTTTTATAGAAAAAGATGCAAAGTTGAATTTCTATGGCATTGGATATGAATTTATTAAAATAAAAGGTTTGAAAATTTCTTCTAATAGTAACCTTAACATGCTCTTAGGGCACAAAATAGTTAAATCCAATCCTAAAAATGGTAGAAAAAGACAGAATCTCTTAACCCCCAAAACTGGGAGAAGATATTTTTCTGCTTGTTGGGGGAAGAAAAGACTTTTTGTTTATGGTAGTGATAAGTGATTTTCCATTTACCGATTTAAATTTTTAAGATTAAACAAAATAAAGCCAAGATCAGATTATGTTGCTTAGACAAGGTAGATTTCCAAGTTCCAACAAATTCAGGCAGTAGCAGAATTCATGAATGGTGAACACTCACATGCAGTTATTTTCATGTGAAGTTAATAGTTGAGAGTCGTTAGATAATAATTTAGTCAAACATGTCAAATTATCTAACAGTTTTCAACTAATAGCTTCGTATGAAAATAATTGCATGTGAGTTTCTACCTTCATAAATATATATGACTGGTGACCTAGTGAAGTGTTGTATGTATCATTAGAATTATTCTTTTTAATATTTGATTCCGTATTCCTAGATTGTGTGAGAGCTGAGCCTGTGATCTACAAGAGGCTGGAGGCCTCACCCGACAATATTGGGATTCTGAAAGCTTATGTTGGGGACAGGCCAACATGGAGGAACCCGCAGCATCCGTGGAGGGTGGATTCCAGGTTCAAGCTTACTGGCGTGCCTACGCTGATCCGTTGGGAGAATGATGTGGTGAAAGGTCGCTTGGAGGACCATGAGGCCCACCTTGAAAACAAGATTGAAGCTCTTCTTAGTGACAAATGATTGCTTTATTTAGTTGGTATACCATATGATTTAATAACACCATCAAGTTCACTCTTTATCAACTTGGACTAGTTGCTTTGCTGCTGAACAAAATAATAGATGGTTCTAATGGTGGAAATCTTAGTCAAATTTGATAAACTCGTAGTGAGTGGTTCTCATATAGTGCTTATGGTTATGTTGTTGAATTTGAGCTTCAATGCTATGCTAAATATTGGCTAATCATCCATGAGACTCTTCCTGCTCTGCGTGGAAAATCTTTCTGAATTTGAAACTGCTACATAAGCATAGTCAATAGTTAGTGTTCTGAATTTGTTTCATGATAAGCAAGTACAAAAAGAGTGCGATATTGAAGACAGAGATAGAGATAAAGATGAAGACATAAATGATTTTGGCAGTAAGTTTTAACATTCGCACTGCCGCTAGAAGTTGTGCTGCCTCTTCCATCGGGGATTAGTTGGAAGTTGAAACAATGTTAGCCACCAATATTTAGCATTTTGTTTTTATTGTACCCACTTTTCAGTTTTCAACTACCAAAAGTGTTACTGAATTCAATGTCTTTGTATTTTCATGTAACTCTTAGAAAACGTTTTCAAACACTCACAAGCATAATTGTGAGAATCGAAGCTCAACCAGCAAGTCACTAGTTGAATGGTTAACTCGGTTTTATATAAATAAAAAATAAGAAGGTAAAATACTAAATTGATCCCTTTACGTTTGGGCGTAATCCTGTTTTGGTCCTTAAGGTTTAAAGTGTCCTATTTGAATCCAAAAAAATTTCATTTAAGTTCAATATAATCCCATTGTGAGGTCATTGTTAAATAATTAACTGAATATCCTACATAACAGTAGTACAAGAACAAGATTGATAATCTGAAGAACAAATACAAGCTCCGGAGGCACAAAATCAACAGTAGATGTATCAATATATTTATTTATTATTTTTTCTTACAATTTAAATGAAATATTTTATAGAACTAAAGAGAATGATAAATAAATGTATTGATGCATTTACGGTTGATTTTGTACCTCTAGAGTTTGTACTTGTTCTTCAAATTATCAACCTTGTTCTTGTATGCTGTTATGTAGGACATTCCGTTAATAAATTAATCAAAAACTTAAAATTAAAATTTGAAATACACTTCTTCACTAATATTTTAAGAATAATCAAGCCATTCTAAAATAATATAGAACAAAAATAATATAAAATCAGCAGCTATTTTATAAAAAAAAAATAATTTGTGACCAATTTGTCGATATAATTAAATAATTATATAAAATTTTATTATTTTTCTCTATCATAAGTATTTTTTATTTTTTATTTTCTTATATTAAAATAACTATTATTTTTAAATTTTAATAATTTATTAATTAGTTTATACCTATTATATTATTATCTCTTATAAGTATTTATTAAAAAATAATATTAATAAATATCATATAATTATAAAAAAAATAAGTAAATTTATAATTAATTTAAAAATGATTGAATTTATAATTAAAATTAAACTAAATTAATAGAAGTAAACTATTTGATAAAAGATTTTTAGATGTATTATAATTTGTATACATATTAACAAGAAGCATGACAAAATGGTGGTTGTTCATACATGCTACATTCTTAATTAATCGAGACGGGTTCAAATCTAAGCGGAAACATTTTGGAATTTACCCGAGTAGTTCGCTTGGACCATTATCACCGGATTTGACCTATTCATTTTGGATTTGATTGGTTTGTACTGGTTTTTTATCTAAGTGGTTCGATTGGATAATTTTTATCGGATTTGACCGGTTTTTACTAGTTCATATAGGTTCTTTACCCGAGTGGTTCAGTTGGACAATTATCATTTGATTTAATCGGTTCACTCCGGCTTTGGTTGGTTTACACACGGTTTCACTTCGAGTTTGACCAGTTTGTATCGGTTCTTTATCTGAGTGGTTCGGTTGGACTATTTTCACCGGGTTTGACCAGTTCATACCAGTTCTTTACCTAAGTGGTTCAGTTGGACCATTATCACCAGATTTGCTTGGTTTTTATTGGTTCATACCGGTTCTTTATCCGAGTTGTTTGGTTGGACCATTTTTACTGGGTTTGATCGATTTTTACCGGTTCACTCTGGTTTTGATCGGTTTCCTCTGAGTTAGACAGGTTTGTACTAGTTCTTTACACGAGTGGTTCGGTTGGACCATTTTCACCGGGTTTGACTGGCTATTACTAGTTTACTCCGAGTTTGACCAGTTCCTACCAGTTCTTTATCCGAGTAGTTTGGTTGGACCATTTTCACTCGGTTTGACTAGATATTACCAGTTCACTCCAATTTTGACCATTTTTCACCGGTTCACTTCGATTTTTATCGATTTTGATCGGTTTTTATCAGTTCACTACGGTTTGATTGGTTTGATTAGATTCTTTACCCAAATTGTTTGGTTGGACCATTTTCACCAAGTTTGACTAATTTTCATTGGTCCACTCTGGTTTTGAATGATTTCCATTGTTTCACTCTGGTTCTTATCGATTTTCACCAGTTCACACCGGTTTTGACTGATTCGATTCGATTCCTTACCTGAATGTTTCGGTTGGACGATTTTTACCGAGTTTGATCAGTTTTCACCAGTTTATATCGGTTCTTTACCCGAGTGGTTCGGTTTGACCATTTTTACCGGTTTGTAGGTTTGTACCGATTCTCTACCCAAGTGGTTTGGTTGGACTCTTTTCACCGGATTTGATTGGTTTTCACCGATTCATTTCGTTTTTGACCAGTTCGTACCGGTTCTTTACCCAAGTATTTTGGTTGGACCATTTTCACCAGGTTTGACTAGTTTTTACTGGTTCGTATCGGTTCTTTACCCAAGTGGTTTGGGTGGACTATTTTTACCAGGTTTGATCATTTTTACTGGTTTCCTCCAGGTTAGACCGGTTTGTACCAGCTCTTTACACAAGTGGTTCAGTTGGACCATTTTCACTAGGTTTGACTAGTTTGTACCGATTCTTTATCTGAGTGGTTCGGTTAGACCATTTTCATCAGATTTGACCGATTTTCACCAATTCATATTGGTTCTTTACCTGAGTGGTTTTGTTAGACCATTTTAACTGGGTTTGACCAGTTTTTACTGGTTCACTCCGGTTTTGACCGTATTCATCATCAACGTTACTCCTACTATGACTACACCTTGTATCTATCTTCAAATCCACACTCTTGGTTCATATGGTTCCACAAGGGAATTTCTCTATAGTTTCCCAAGTAGTTCCAAGTATGGTTTCAAGAGTTCGGACCAATAGAAGCAATTTTTTCGAAGGAAGCTAATATGACTTATGAATATTTTAAAAACAAAACCTCATTTTTAGATTGATATAAGCTGATTTTCTTCATTTCCATTATGGAAATATGCTGGATAATGACCTGGAAATATGACTCTGCAGGATATGAAGACACTCCAAGCGTGTAATATTTAATTCAAAACATAAAAGTAAAATGGTAGAATAAATTTGACCTTAACCTAATCAGTAAAAAGGGCCATTGATAATTGGATGACTATATCTAAAAAAAAAAAGCAGAACCCCTGAGCCAGAGTTTAGGATTTGAAAAAATATCATACGAGAAAGAGACTCGTTTCTTAGCCTATTAAAAACAAATGATGGCTGCCCTTGCAGCAATAACCTTAAAAGAAGAGATCCATAATTCCCTAAAAGCAATAAAAGCAGAACCATCAGATGAAGATGAAGAAGTTCAATCCAACCCAAAACTATACATACTAGACATCCAAGATCCATTTGTAGATTAAAAAAAAGTCCCAAAATCAGAAAAACAGACACCTGTCCAAAACCAAAAAAGAAGTGTCAAGACAGCTCAGAGATCAACAAAAGCACCGCATGCAGAAAACACCAAAAGTTCATCAGCAGAACACATCAACTCCAAGACAGAGTCTCTGAATCAGCCCACAAAAAGAGCAAACAGATTTGCAAAATCAGGGGTTAAATTGTAAAAGAATAAAGAGGATAGCCCGCTATAAAAGGGGAAGGGGGAGGGAGTTGTAAGGTATCCACATTTACATACAATCTCTCATACCCTGAAACACTTTTAATTAAATTCATCCATTAAAGATTTTAAATTAGTCATTTAGTCCTTCTGTCACTTTCGTTGCTAATGGCATCAAAATTTATTGATATGACACGTTAAGTGACACCACAACTGTAAAACCCGGTCAAACCGTAATTAATTAAATAATAAATTAAATAGGAGCAAATATTGTTAGAAAATCTAGCAATCAGAATTTGATAATTTAAATATGATATTTAGACTCAGTGAATTTTTCTGAGTCGGAAAACATAGTTTTCTGAATAAAAATGCGCACTGAAAATTTGACCGGTAGTACCGACTGCAATCTGTCCAATACTGTGGCTGAGAAAATTAATTAGAAGTGAATAGTTTTAAGAAATAAGAATTTATAATTTGGGAAGATAAAAATATTTAAAATACGATTTAAAACTCTAATCTTAGAGGCTTTGGCCCAAAATTGGGCCAACAGACTAAACCAAGTGAACCGGGCCCAAGTGGGCCCAAGACCCAACATGTATAAACATTAATTATGAGCATTTCAGCTCATTTACCCTAAAAAAAGAGGGTAAGGGCGCTGAAATGGAGAAGAGAGGAAGAAGAGAGAAAATCCTAACTTCATCAAACTTCAAATCATCATAACTTTCTCTCCAAAACTCCGATTGACGAGCCGTTTGCGACCACGCGTCACTCTTCTAATCCTTTATAATTCTATCTAAGTTTTGTGGTGAATAATCTACTGTCCTCTGCCCAGTTTTTGTTTCTCTCTTTAAATTCGAATTTGGTTTGGGTTTTGAGGAAATCTTGTGATTTTGGTTGTTTAGGAGTGCTCTAGTATGAGCCATTGGTGAGTTTCGTCAACCAATTTCGTGGATTAAGGTAAGAAACCACCCTCGTGATTTATCAATTTCATGAACCCTGGGTTGATTATAAGTGTGAAAATTGATTATGTTAGAGTATTTGGTGATTTTGGTGCACAATTGGAAGATTGATATTGCTTGAGGAGCTTTGGAGAGGCTTGGAGCTAAGGGTTGGTGGAGACTCTCAAGAAGAAGATCAATTATTTTGGCTACAAGAGGTACGGTTTAAGTTTCATTTAAGTACCGTGTGGTGTGATGAGAATTCTTAGGCTAGATGCCCTTAGGATTAAGTTTGGATTGTGTAAATGGTTGGTACTAATATGCATAGTTGATATGTAATGTAAATTAATGATTGGGTTGAGAATTGTGTGAATTTGTATGTTTGGTGTGTTGAGAATTTGATGAATTGGATAATGAATATCGGTTTGTGGAATATGTATTTAAATTGTGAATTTGGGCCGGAGGCCGTGAATCTTAGGCCGGAGGCCAAAAAGAGGTAAGTAAGGTAAGTTGATGTGTGTATTGTGTGATGATATAAGAGATTGGATGGACTTTAGATATTGAATGTGTGAATAATTAGTTTGGTCATTGAATAATATGGTTTGAGGAATTGAGGTGTGGAATTTGATAGTTTTGGGTGAGATTATGTAGATGAGGTATGTTTGATTTTGGTTGAATGTAATTATGTGGATGTGGTTGGGTTGTGGCCATTTGGATGAGTGAAAATGAATTTGGCTTGTGAACATTGGAAAAATTGGTAATTTCTATTTTTGGGTACAAACTGATTTTTGACCAATTTCGGCAGTGTGTAACTCGGTCTTCGGAGTTAGGAATTCTTCAAAATTAGATTTTTATGAAATTTTATTCAACGATCTTTCCAACGGTTCAGAAATGGTTAAAAAAGGAATTTTGTAGAAGAAGTTATGTGTGGCGGAAGTTTGAGGTTTAAAAATAAAATTCTGCAGCTTTTTCAGACTTAGTAAAATTTTTAAGAAAACGTACTCCGACGCGCACGCATCGCCGATGCGCACGCGTCATTCACGATTTTACTCTCTCACGCATGCACCTAGTCGACGCGTACACGTCAATGTATTGATGCAAGTGCCCCGTAGAAAATCCAGAGAGTTGCGCTGGTACTGTACTGGGTTTGTGCGAGGAGCGCAAAACGCACCCACATGTACGTGTCACTGACGCGCACGCGTCGCGCTACCTTTCTGCTTTCCATGCGTGCACATGGACGACACTCACGCGTCACTTCCTTTTTCGCTTTCCACGTATGCGCATAGGTGACGCGCACGCATGACCCAGTTTTCAGCAAAAGTTGATTTTGAGTTTTTAAAACCGAATTTCAGACTTTTAAGCTTCCATTCTCACCCTTTAAGTCTTAAAGCCTTATAGAGGCCTAGAAATGAGAAGGGACTAGGAAGGGTGGTAGCTTGAGGGTGAAGTAAAGGGAGAGTAATGATGAATTATGATTAATGATGACTGTATGAGTTGCTGAGAGTGATGATGTAAGTGCATTGTATGCCGTGAGCCAAAGGACTATATTTAATAATGATTATTGGCTTGTTATGGGTTATGTTATGAGCCGGATGGCTATGATAAATATTGATTTATGGCTGGAAATGAAAATATGGCTTTGAATGATTGTTTATCTTGAGCTCTCTTTCTCGAAAGTGCGACCCCAGAGAGATGAAGGAAGGTGAGGATCCCCTTCCTTGTTCCTCCTGGTATTGTAAAATCGCCCCCAGCGAGATGGTGGGAGGTTAGGATCCCCTCCTTGGTTCTTCCTGGGCATATGAGAATGTACCTCTTGGGTAGATGCAAGGGTTGTGGTTGCGCCCCACTTGCTCCAGGTTGGTTAGCATAGAGGCTCCCCGGATGGATGCAAGGGTTATAGTTTTGCCCCACTTGCCCCGGGTTATGACGAGTGATGTATAAAATGTGCAGTCCTGTGATGTATAAGTGACGATATGGTCATGATGAATGATTATGGAATGTTATGAATGAATATGAAATGATTATCTGAGATACGAGTTTCCCTGGATGAAAGCAGTAACTAGCCACCACGTGCTCCAAGTTGAGACTCGATACTCTGCTGATCCTATGTCGTAAGTGTGGTCGGACACTGCGAAAGTTCTGGATGAGCTCTCCCCCGTGGATAAAAACCAATGTGGGTGTTGTATGACTATGATTATGTTTATGTTTATGATTGAGAATTACTTGAGTTGGGATGCACGACAGAGGGACAGTCCAATGGTTAGCTACCAAGACTTGTCGGGTTGGCTTTATAACCGACAGATGAGACTCATCAGTCATAGGGCAGGCATACATCATTTGCATATGTTTGAATTGTTTGGGTTTTCCTATTTGTTTTGGATTGCTATATCATATATGCTATGTTACCTAATTATGTGCTACTTGTTCTACTTGTACTTTAATTGTGTATTACTTGCTTGTATTGCTTGTGTTTGTACAACTGAGAGGTCCTTCATGCTAGTGTCGGCGGACGCTGAGGGTTGTTCTTGATGAGATGAATTGCTGATATAATTGAACAATGATGATGATTATTGAATGAGATAATTTGAGCTCCCTGGGTAGACGCAGTGAAGTGATTTCACTTGCTCCAGGTGAGGATATGAGGTAACGATATAGAATTGCTGAGACAAAATAACTGGTGATGATGGTTTGGCTTATGATTCTGATTCTGATTTGTTGGAGAGTTAGAAAGTTGGGAAGCATGAAGAATATGAATTAGATTTAGCATTCTCTTATGACAGTGCCTGTTTATGGATTAGCGAGAACATAGGGTGAATATTTGGTGAAAGAAAGTTTATGATGCTTAGTGAGTTTTTATTGCAATGCATTGTATTTATTTGGAACTTTTACCATACTGGGAACCCATGGGTCGGATGTTCTCATTCCGTATATATCTCTTATTTTTCAGATACAGATCCAGGTGCTCAAAAGTGAGCTGTGGTTCATCTGAGAGAAGGCGAAGATCTTTATATTCTCTACTTTATATTTGCTTAGAATCTCTTCACCTTTATTTTGAAAAGCTTTATTATGTATTGAACTCTTCTGAACTTGCCTATAGAGGCTCTTATGTTTCTTTTGGGAGATATTAGGAGATACTGTTGTCAACTACTTTCATATTGTACTGTAGTTGGCCTAAACTTCGCGGGTCGCGACTCGCGACTAGTAGCTATTTACTTATATTATATATCTATATACTGTCCTTTTCTTATTCTCCTTTATGCCTTTAGCTGTATATCGCTTTCGACTTCACGTTTTATCTTTTAGTTGTCGATACTTGAGTGATACGACTTCGCGATTTTATTTTTACTCTTTTCAGGCTTCTCGATTAATACTCCTTTCAATCTTACTTATAGTTATGTATTAAAAATTCTCCTTAAGAGTCGTACCACCTTATTATCATTGACTTATGACTCGAACATAAGGATTTGAATATTAGGGTGTTACAACAACACATACCTAGTAGTTCTAATTAGCGGCTAACATGATAAGTTTATAAAACTATATCAAATCAACCTCAAATTGAGGGATTTCAATGTCTCAAGTTCTTCCCTTAATTAAGTTTTGATTTAATCTAATTTTATAAACTTATCATGTTAATAGTCAATTAAGATTCCTATATATGTGTGTATTGTAATATCACTTAACATGTCACATTGACAAATTTTAATATTGTTAACAAAGAAAATGACAGAAAGACTAACACAATTAATTTAAAATCTTTAAATGACGAATTTGATTAAAAAAATCTTTTAAGAACTAATTTAAAAAACAAATGATCTTTTAATGAATTTGATTATTTATCATTTTAAATTATTATTTAAACATAATAATTTCATAAGGTGGTCCTTCACTCTCTATTGTCTAGTTTAACTCCTTCAAACCCATCAAATAAATCTTGTTGACAAATAATTTGTTTAATATATGTTTCCAATATAGTGGCAGGAACTGATCATTATCAATCATTTGGCTAATGTTAATAGTATACAAATTAGCATACTTAATATTATATTATATTATATTTTATACACTACACTTTCTCTTTATATATTAAGTATTTGAATGTTATAATTGTTGATTATTTAACACTTTTGATTTGTAATTTACTTAGATATAATGTTCAGAATTCGCTTTTAGAGCATTGTATTTTTAATAAATTTAAGAAAAATAAAAAAGATAATTCGCTCCTGACAAATTCGTTTTTCAAAAATTAAAAAAATAAGAAAAAGACCATTTGCGCTCTATGAATTTACTTTTTAAAAATTAAAAAAAAATTGTTCCGATGAATTCACTTTTTAAAATTTAAACAATTTGCTCTATTATATGTTAGACTATGTAGAGATTTTTATTATTGTCAATAATTTACAAGATTTTTTTGGTTTTATTGATTTTTTGGTGTTAAAAATCCGAGATATCATATATTAAAAATGACGTGCGGTTGATCTTGAGAGATACACATACAATAACAGATATCATGACAAAAGACTGCAACGAGGATCCTTTCTTTTCTTCTTAAGTAGAGTTTCCGTTATCTTAAAAGGAGTTTAAAAGTAGTATTCAACAAGATTGTCTTTCTTAAACAATTTTTTATTTATTTTTTTAGTTGTTGTTTATTTTCTTTTCAGTCAAAAAAAATTAATTTTCTCTATTAAATTCTATTTGTCTTTGTATCTATGAAAATCACCAATAATTTTTATTTTTTGGAATTTCACCTCCCAACAAATATGTAATTTTTGTTTTTCTGTTAATGTATTCTCCTTTATTGAAAGGGAATTAGTAAAGAGTCAAGTTGGGAGAAAAACAAAGATTGTAACAAAATTTTTTAAGAGAAATGTGCATTGTACATGATAATTTTTATTCTTTTAAATATTTTTTTTATCTAATTTTTTTGTTTATCATAATATTTAATGGTGTTGCAGATTGGATCAGATTGAATATTGTCAAAATCTCGATCTAATCCACATTAAATTTATTGGATCGGATTCAATATTTATATTTTTTAAACTTGGATCTTATTCATACATTTACGGATTGGATATAAGATATTAGATATATTTGTAAAATAGAAAATATATTTAAAAAAACTTATTTCTTAAAAAAAAAATAATTCACTCTTTTAAACATGTTTATTCTTAAAATATTATTAAACCAACTTTCTTAAATAATAAAAATAAAATAATACAACATATATAAATACTAATTATTAATTAAAATATAACATAAATCATATATATTATTTATTTATTATTTGATGTAGATATGTAAATCAAATATGTAGATATAGATATGATATCCACAGTCCGATCTAATTAAAATATGGATCGAATTCGATCATTATGCGGATTGAACTATATTAACAAATTACAGATTAAAGTCAATAAATACCGTAAATTTATGAATATTCTTATCTATGAACACCTTTAATAATATTATTCTTCTAGTTAATTAATAAGTATTTTTACTTATATATGATTGAATAGCTTTCTCTTTTTACATTAAAAAAATGTAAAAATATTATAATGATTGTTGGGAGGAGACAATGAAACACTAATCAAGAATTGGTTATTATAGTGAGCATGAAAATGAAGCCATAAACATTTCTAACAAATGAAAAAAGTTACTTGTACTTTTATTAGAAAAGTTTCTTGTCCTTTTTTTTTTCTTTTTCTTTTTCTTTTATGCACATCAAGCTGACACATTCTTTTTTATTATTGGATGAAACATGAATTTTACATTTCATTCATTAATGAAAAAAGCTTCTCTGGTCAGTGTATGAATAAAGATTAATATATTTATAAATTATAATTACTTAATTTGTTTGGGCTTCAGTACTCATAAGACTTACAAAATTAAGGGGAAAAAAATTGGCAGCGGAAATAGTCTGGACTTTGAATATATATATATATATATATATATATATATATATATATATATATATATATATATATATATAACATGACTTTTATGATCTTCCTATTCTTGAATTTCTGGTATTCTTATAAAGAAATCCATATGCAGCTCATATTCAAAGCCAAATACAGCAAAATTAAAGTATTCTTCAATTACATATGCTATCAAACTTATCTAAATTCACTCAATGCTAATGCTAATGCATTTGCCACTAAATTTTAATATCATGTAAATAAAAATAAAAGTAGGAATTTGCAATCTATGATAGTGATAATATTATTAATACATGAACAACATTCAAGTAACCAAATAAAGGGGACCATAGTTATGTGAATTAGCATGGTTTCCTTGGTGAAGTGACATATAAGGTATCTCACTCTCCTTTCTCTTTGTGCCTTTAGAGAAACTTGTTAATGGGCCAGAATAGTAAGATGTTGAACTCCATTTCTTCCCTTCATCAGTGTTTTTGTTTTGTGTTATTGGACCAGAAACATGCCCATGATGCTTTTCACTACTATAATAAGCATTTGACTTAGTACTTTTATTTTTGTTCTCAGATTTCAACCATGAAACCAATGAATTCTTCCATGATTTCTTTCCCTTCTTGTTCTTCTTATTCTCTCTGAATTTTCCTCTTGATTCTTCAGGGTGCACTAATGATGATGAACAACTCTTCAGTTTTGCTTCCTTCCCATATTGTCTTGCTTCCTCCAAGAACTATATATAATCAAAAGAAAAATAATATAAAGTTAGAAAACATGTTATTCATGATATAACCCAAATAAACCTCCTAAGAAAAATACTAATAAATGCCAAAATATTTTGCAGCATGTTTATTGTGATAATCTAACTCAAAAGTTCACCTAAATC
This sequence comes from Arachis hypogaea, assembly GCF_003086295.3. NCBI lineage: Eukaryota > Viridiplantae > Streptophyta > Magnoliopsida > Fabales > Fabaceae > Arachis > Arachis hypogaea. The sequence goes on from NC_092053.1 coordinate 111,401,406, forward strand.
ATAAAACAGTAAACTCGATCCAGAGATGTAGATGTTTACACTTGTAACAATTTTCAGGTTATCTTAAAAAATTTGATAATTTTATGAGTAACTTTATCAATTAAAACATATATGTTGAAATCTTCAATATATCCAAAATCACATAATCATATACATTAATATATATACAAAATTAAACTAAGAATGAAGCATATATATATATATATATGTTACCTGAGAAAAATCCTCTTGTAGATCAAATCCATAGTCGTCATAGTGATGATTTTCTTCATATCTTGGATGTGATTCATCAGAGTTCATCATTGTAAACAAAAAACTAATAAAAAACTTGAGCACAATCAGAAGAACTTCAAGAGAAAGATGAATTCAAAAATTTTCTAAGGTTGATGGTTGCCAACTTGGCTAGAAAGCTCTTCCTTGAGTGTGCTGCTTCCTCATCCTACCTAACAAGATTTATGTCATATAGTGGAAAGTAGTAGTCCTTCAACATAAAATAAAATAAAATAAAATAAAATTAGCTTCTAACTTATACAGCAAATTTAATTCACATGGGGTTGGAAAATTTACCATCTTTGATCACAAAAAGCAAAGTTCAACAGCTCCTCAACAAGACATCACAATCACAAGGCCAGTTTATGGAGAAATGACAGAAACACTCATGGTGGTGCAATTATATTAAGAAATTGATGTGATTTAGAAGGTGCAATTATATTATATAAATATGTGTGAATGGATATTATATATATTATTGTCTTATATATAACATGTTTCCTAGTACAACAAAATCAAGATTCATCAACAGACCAAACTGTTAGGCTAATAATGCCAATAAGAAAATGGTAAAGATTTAAGGAGACACTACTCATATTATTTATCATTATGAATAAATATAGAGAACTAATTTTTAACTAGTCGGTATTAACTAATTATTTTATTGTAAAATTATTTTTAACCTTATTTCTTTATAGAATTTAGGGTTTAGAGTTAGAGTTTATGGAAATTAAGGATTTAAAATTTAATATAATTTAAAAAAAATTGGTTATATTGACTGAGAAAAATTGACTTCTTAGTTAATTTCAATTATTATTAAGATTAATCATATACTATAAATAATTAAACTTACCATTCAAGGTAGAATTGAAGATCAACAAACAAATTGGAGAGAAGATTTAAATTTTTGAAAGGAACTTGGCATCCTTATTAGTTATTTCCTTGAGAGGAGGTTAGGTAACATCATTATAGTAAATCAATTTATTTTCTCTCATGGGGCCATTATATATATATAATGGCCTCCACTTCACTTTCGGTTAGCTTTTTTAATGGGGTTAGCTTTTTTAATGGGAAAAAACTAGTTTTCAAAAGGAGTTATTTAAAAAAAAAAAAAAAAAACAATAGTTTACACTGTTAAGGCATTCACAATGTTGAAGAGGGGAAAGAATAGGAAAATGAAATTAAACGAAAAATTGACCTTGACTTATATAGCCTTCACTCCCTTCAGATTTCAATGTACTTAAGGAGCTTTTTTTTTTTAATAATTGTATTCACTATTCTTAGATTGTCTTTCTTAATTCAACAATTAAAATTAGACAAATAATTTTGAGTTAATAGTCAATTTCGTCCTCGAAAGTGTCCTCGATTTTCATTTTCGTCTCCGAAAGTCAAAATTAATCAAAAACGTCCTCGAAAGATACCCGTGTTGATCACGTTCGTCCTTCCGTCTTCTCGGTTGATGAGATGGCAAACGGCCGCTTACGTGGCCCGTTAACTGCCAAGTTGGCCAACGCCAGGCTGTAGGATGTTGTTGCTGACAAGATAAGTTTTGGTTAAGCCATCAAATTAGTCCTTCGAGTTTGCAAACCCTAATCCTAACTCGAACGATAAATACATCGAGGTGATCACTTTCGGTGGCAGTAGAGGTAAGTAGGAGGCGTAATCCTGGCTGGCTGCATGGATGGAGAGAGGAGATGGTGGTTGCGGTGGCGGTTTGACACATGCATCGCACGACAGTCATGGATCCAGTGTTTCGATGCGAAGGAGGAGGGTGAATGCTCATGATGGATCATGTTTCTGTGGGCTGAAGACTGTGATTAAGAAATCTGGGACAGCTGAGAATCCGAATAGATTGTTCCATGCATGTCCAAGGTATCGGGTGAGTGATGGTAAAGGAAGTTAAAGCTTTTTCATGTTGTTATATGCTGTTGGGTGTTTTCTCATTTTTTTGTTTACTCGCATCTGAAATTGCAGAAGGGCAGTCACTGCAATTATTTTAAGTGGGTTGATGATGATGAATTTGAAGCAGTGGGTGTGTGTGGTACAAAGAAAGATGCAGGAGTTGATATGGATGTTGAAGGTGAGTATGATGAATGGAGGGTGAAGGTGGCATGGAAGTTGGCACTTTGGAAGTTGAAGTCAGAGCTTTGAAACTGCTAATGATTTTGCTGTTTGTAGTAGTTGTGATACTTTGTTGTTTCTTATGTACTTCTAAATGAACCCAATTATCCTCTATGAACATGTAATGATGTATTGAAATTGTTGAGTTGAATGGGAGTAGTTATTTGAAGTTGGAAGCAATTCACTGTCAAATGTGGATAATTTTATAAAATTTGGCAATTAATTATGTGTTTGCATGAATAATATTGATGCATAAACAAAATGAAGATAGTAAGTAATCTTAATAGCAACTTGTCATTGACATCTAATTGTCACATTGTCTTAATAGAGAAATAGCAGAACAAAGTCATAAAGTTCTTAACTGACAAATACATTGTTCATAGACTAAATTACCACACACAAAAGCAACAAACAGAATGTTGTTTCATACACAAAATGAGTCAACAACTACACATTCCTAACACATCAAACTTTGTCATCAGTCTTCCTTGGAGCCTTGAAGCATGGAGTAGGCACAAAGGTCATGAATTTTTCCAGCCGTTTAGCAGTTCCAGAACTTGTCCCCTTAATGGTCTCAGCAGAAAGAGCCACAGATCCAATTGTAATATGCTTAGGGGAGGACGTTAACCTTGCTTTTCTTTTGATCACTTGCAACTTAGGTGGCCTAGCAATCAATTGATCCTGTATGATCCAGTACCAGATGAATTTGTTACATGATTAGGCTACATTCATATTTTTTTAGGAGTGATGATAGATGATACTACCTTTAGGGGCTCCTGGGTTGGTGGGATGAATTCTGAGTCACTGCTGTCACTCTCTGAGTCAGCCTGAGTGGGTGATGGAAGGGAAGGCATAGGTGCCTCAGCTTCTGTACCAATATCAGTATCAGTAGGGGCAGCGTTTACTTCGGGTTCAGTACCTGCTGGAGCAGGGGTAACAACTGCCAATTGTAGCTGCATCTGCTTGGCATGTTCCTCAGCATCCACAGCCTTTTTCTTTGCGCACCCTCTTTTGTTGTGTCCAACTTCACCGCAGTACATGCACCGGATTGGGTTGTATTTTCTTTTCATTTTTGTCTTTGACCCACTCGGTTGTTCTTCTTTGTCCCTTCTTCGCTTCTTTGTTGGCCTCCCAGGTTTAGGCTTCACTGGGGGTGGGACTAGTGCTGGATGTAGCGTTTTTTCCCATAGATCTTGCCCCTTAACTGGATTGACATTAAAACAATAGGTACGCTTATATGCTTCCATCTTTAACCACTCATGGCAATATTCTTCAGGTCTCTTGTCATTCTTATCTTGTATTGCCGAAATTGCATGCATACACGGCATTCCTTTCAAGCCAAACAAATTGATACAGTTAACATACTATCATTAATGAAGACATTGTTAATTAAGTAAGGGAAGAAAATTGTTACCTGTAAGTTGTCAAAACCTGCAGGTGCATGTGTGCTTGCCCAGGTCAACCACCATATTCGTCGGCCAGCCATGTACTTCGTACAACTCCTCTTTTTCATCACCAGACCACTGAGGAGCCCAATGGCGGGACAGCACTGTCATAGCTTCCAACCTACTTTGCTGAACAGGAGGGAGAATTTCTTGGTAGTTCTGCAACTTCTTTCTGTTATCAACCATACTCTTCATGATGATTCTCCTAACTTCCTCAGCCAGGGTCAGGATAGGCTTACTCATTTCGTGTTTGATCTTTGCATTGAATGACTCACAGGCAATGTATCCCAGCTCCTTATAGTAACCCCTTACAAAAAATACATCAAGTGTGTCTCCCTCAACACCCATCAATACCTCTGTATTATCAGGTTCATAAATCATGTCTCCATCCTCACCCGTCCTAAACAACCCACCATGGTGAAAAACAAACGTCATGGGAGGACCCTCCATCTACAATGACAAACACGAAAACATCATAAACAAACATGACCGCCAACAACTGCTCTGTATCAATCACCACCTAGTACACCCAGTTGGTACCAATCAACCTTTAACCCAAAAAAAAAAACATGCAATCTCTACATCACTAAATTCAAACATCACTGACTATTGTCACAAAGCCATAGAGAGTAACACAATCTCATACACGAAAATGCTAAAACAACACTAATAAACCCTAAATCAGATGAACATTAACACCACCACAGTAACAATACACCACATCACAGAATAAGTAAGAAATCATATTATGAGTTCAATCCTTACCTCTCAACGTCTCAATGCCTTCTTTTACTAGCAATGCTGCTCCACTATAACATCTACTCTGCATTCAACGGCCAAAGCCTTTCCACTGTAATCGTCTAGCAGCACTAACGATCCTTGTCGGGGTGGTGCAGAGCTTCGTTCAAACGCTTAGAGCATACCTTGTGGGAGACGACACGTTTTGGAGCGAAAGACAGAGAGATGGTTGATATGAGACAGGGGTAAGGCATCGCAACGTTTCAAAACCTCTTCAGAAGACAATACGGCGACGTTTCAACGCTACTGGCTCACTCAACCAAAACGACGTCGTCCTGCTTCACTGCCAACTTGGCAGTTAACGGGCCACGTAAGCGGCCGTTTGCCATCTCATCAACCGAGAAGACGGAAGGACGAACGTGATCAACACGGGTATCTTTCGAGGACGTTTTTGATTAATTTTGACTTTCAGGGACGAAAATGGAGATCGAGGACACTTTCAGGGATGAAATTGACTATTAACTCAAATAATTTTGTTACCCTAATGTTGTACAAGTTAATAACATTTGTATTATAGTGAAAACGGAATATCACATTGTATAAATTAATAGGAAAAGTTACAAGGATATTTTCATATTTGATGGAATTCATCATGACCTCTTTTTTCAAAACATCATTTTAGTATTTTAGTATTAGTTAAATTTGAAGAAAGGACAACATATGTTTCTAAAGATAAGGGAAATTGAATTGAATTTTACCAAATTTTAAAAGAAAATGAATATAATTTACCGATAATCCAGGTTGGAATATTAAAAGGTCTTCTTTAGAAGCGTTTGCCACTCGAATATAAAACTTTGGTGTTTTTACATCATACGAAGTATATTAAAAAAAAATTGAGAGAGAGAGCAAAAACCATTTATAAACCTTATACCTTATAACTTGTTTGATAACTATGCTAAGTTTAAATTCTTAGGACCTAATTATTGCCTAAACTTAAAATTACATGAGCAATTATTAGACCAAAAATATTTAATTTACCATTTCAAAATGTAAAGTGCAGATCACACTTATAACACCACATGTAAGAGTGTTTCACCAACCAACACTACAAGAAGATTGAACCTCAACAGATTTAAGAGGTACAGGAGTATCAAAGCTTGAAACTTTCTTATAGCATTTACTACCAAAAGTACCAAGAAACTGGCAACATAGACACAAATGAGAAAATCATCCAAAAAAAACATGACACACTCTCCATGTCCATTATCATCTTCCAAACAAAGAAATAAGATAGGAAATGGAAGGAATAAGAATTTAATTAGAATACAAAGAAGGCACTCACCACGAATGAAAGAAGCCCTATGTGAGTATGCTGCATTCGTAAATTAGAAAGTTTAGGATAGACCATTAGAAAACTGTATAGAAAAGTAACCAACATCTACAACTATTCTCAGATACAGTTTACTTGTGTAAAAGCATATAATCACAATCCAAAAGTTAAATGAATAGATTAAAAAACAAATCACATGACGAAACATCATAACTAAAATCAATCTGACCTTAAAACAGACCACATAGAATTCCAACTTTCAGGATGCACTGCAGGAGCAGGAATAGCAAAACACCAAAATATTAAATCAAAATCAGTATCTCATAACATTAACTGACTTGTGCTATACTAGATAAAAGAACTTACAATAACTCATCGACAAACAAATCTTTTTCTGCTTCATGAACCGTCCTTAGGTGTAATCATGCTACAATATAGAAAGTACACATTGAGTCAATATCATGATAAAAACACATTTGGAAATGAGAATTGACAAGCATACAGTAGCAAGAATGAACAAAACAAAGGTTCAACACAAAAATTTTCTTCTTTTTGACCATGGTATCAATGATATGAGTTAACTCTTGCGCCTTTTTTTGTCTGCTAAAAAATGAATAAAGTGGATGCAAAAACAGCTATGTGAGTTTACTTTTGTTTTGTAAAATAATTAAACCTCAAAGGACCTTCAATTTATGTATGATAATTCTATGTATGTACGCTGCTAGACTTTTCACTTTCTAATTAATGTAATTCTGTTAACTATCAAAAAAGAAAAAACTCAAAGGAGAGAAGAAGTAAATAATTTACTTTAAGAGAGAGAGTCTGGTAATAAAAATTCTAATATAGATCAGATGATGTTGAAGTAAATAATTTACTTTAATCAAAATGAATTTAACCACAGTATAGATAAATAGCCATATAGTATCCAAACTTCAAATGTATTTATGCTGAAAAGTGATTGTTTAAAAGTGGTGAGGCTTTCAAATAACGAATAGGGAGTGAAACTTGTTTTGTATCACTCATTATTAATGCACTCTCTCTTTTAAGAGATTTTGGATTAGATTCTTTTAGATGTTAGAAAAAATAGAACAGAATAACTTATGAATTTACTCAAATGACTCTTATTAACTTAAATTTAGTGTGGACGAAAGAGGTCACGCTCAGAGTATTTTTAATGTTAGTTTTAATTTTAATTTTATTTTGTATATTATAAAAATATTTGTGAGATCATATATTATAAATAGTAATTTGAAATTCAAAGTGAAATTTTCTCCTTCAATATCTAGTCTTAGTTTTTTTAAAATTTTATATTATTTTTAATTATTTTATCAACATAATTATACGAATGATAAAATTTTATTAGTTTTTTATCAAAGTGATACCGTATCTCTAAAGTGATACCGTTTTTATTTTATATATCAATTCCAATGCGATTTCAATTCTAAATTAATTCACTTTTAAAAGTATCAAAAATAATACTCTAAAAAATTCTATTAAAAATGTTCTGACCGAACATTTTATCTCTTACAAAATAAAATTTCTCCTTCAGTAAAAAAAAAAAGGTATGACTTTTTGCAAGAGAAAAAATGACAACAAAAAAGTCTATCTAATAATACTTTAGTGTATCTCTACCAAAAAAAATATTTACTATAACTTAAATTCAAAATTCTTATTTAAAAGAAAAAAAGTTTGTCCCCCACTTCACCAATCCAATGTTGATAAATGTCTCACTGTTTACTTTATAATTGGAAAATATAATGAATTTTACTTCCCAAGAAATTTACTACTTACAGCTCAAATACGTATATTTTATATGGCAACATCATCACGTGCCTAACCACATGACCTTTCTGTCACCATTCCATTTTCACCAAATCCTAAGGTCAGAAAATGTCATAGTAGGGTGCACCCAAATAAAGGTTACACAATGGCCACATGATCCCAACTATATGCACCGAATCCCAAACTAGATTTTTCACCATTTTCACAATTCTTCTTAGAAAACATTTGAAGATACTTGACTCAATGCCACTGTTGAAATCTGATGATGAAAGATGATTAGTTAGCATATGAAAAAAAAAATAGCATATGAACTTTTTGGTTCTTTTTTTTTTCATAGTCAATTAATATTCACATACATTCTCTTTTATATTTTCAAGGCTCTAACTCCTTCTCACTAACCATCAATTTATAATTATTCTTTTTCGGTTTTAAGTCTATTCCTCTTCTAGCCCCCCTCAAATTCAAAGAATCTCTTGAAGTAATTTTGAGTTTACTCTTAAATCACTACAAAAAAAAAAGGTCTATGGTCACGGTAAAAAACCGTGACCATAGCTAGTAAAAAGGGTGACCATAGATCTATGGTCACGGTTTTGGACCTATGGTCACGGTTTTTTACCGTGGCCTATTCTCTCGTGGCCATAGGTCTATGGTCACGGTTTTTTTATCTATAGTCACGGTTTTTATGGTCACGGTTTCAATTTTCAAAATCTGATACTTTAGGCGACGTTTTTTCACCGTGACCATAGATTAATCTATGGTTATGCGTAAAAACCGTGACCATAGCCTTATCTATGGTCACGGTTTTTCGCCATGACCATAGCCTCTATGGTCACCCCACTTTAAAACCGTGACCATAGCCTTATCTATGGTCACGGTTTTCACTGTAGCCATAGCTTATCTATGGTCACCCCTCTTTAAAACCGTGACCATAGCCTTATCTATGGTCACGGTTTTTCGCCGTGACCATAGCTTATCTATGGTCACCCTATTTTTAAATGGTGACCATAGCCTATTTTGTTTTATGAAATCTAATTTTTTTTAAAAACATAATCACATCCCAAAATGATGATAATCACAAAATAAATCTAAGAATGAGAAATTCAATAAATCTAAATCATAAAAATTTTATTAAAAAATAAATATCCATTACAACACTAATCAAAATAAAGTGCAATTTATCCATTACATGTAATATCGGATAAAGTCTCTTATTAAAAAGTAAAGAATATTCGAAGTTGTTATAAACGGTGCCGCAGAAACTAGTCAACTCCTGTTGTCTTTACCAGTACGAAAAAATTATCCTGTACACAAAACAAAGCGAAAACAAATTTCAAGAGAAGGTAAAGAACATTCGAGAATAGGAAAACAAAATAATCAATTAACAAATACTAATCCTAAAAGAAACGAAAAGAAAAAAGCATTCCCTACATAGTTTATCTCCATCAAGATACAAGAACTTAGAACCCAATTGTATGAAAGTAATTAAATTATCCCAATAGAAAAATGAAAAAGAAAGTTTGCATGAAGACTCTAATTTTTCTTCTCTTAGTTGTACTTCAAATAATTAACACTAACACAACCAAATTCCATATAGCAGTCCTTGTTGTTTAATATGATTTCAATAAAATATAATAATCCGATGATGATAACTTTGTGTTGAACTATATATTAAGTATTCAATTTAATTCTAAAAGAATGCAACATTAACTTTTACCTATTTTGACACTCATAAATTACTAAGAATAACTTAGAACAATTTCAGTTATACATAAAAACTTATTAGAAGAAAGGAACGTACAACATTAGTGCTACACTGATACAATTTCACAAAAAACTTAAATTAAAACTAATTAAACCAATAACAACAAAAATAGGAGTTTCCTTGGACATTTCAACTTTCAGATCAGAACCCATTTCTTAGAAAAAGCCTTGATGCCAACAATATATGTAACAAAACAAACAAACAAAATTTGGATAAGAAAGAAACATTAAACAAATCGCATCAACATTCAATTTTTTCGTTAATTAATAGGTAACATCATGCATAATATCAGACCCTGGAATCTTAATTGAAGGATACCATTTAACTAAAAATCAATGTGAGCAAGCATCATAATGCCTTACAACAACACAATTAGGCGAAAAAAGGAAACAGAATATTCAGCACTTACATCATAAACCAACTTATGTTAGTAGATATTATTACATAAGCATAAGCATTCTAAGTAATACAAGCACTCGAACATAGTCTTTCTAACTCTTACCTATTTGTACGGACTCAGATTCACAAGGTCAAAACCACAAATCCCAGATCTCTGAAATCCCTTAACATGAGTCACCCCTTTTACACACAGAGACCAAACCCAAAAAGCTCAGATCTTTGACTATGGTAACACACAAAACAAAGAACCCAAATCTACCCAGTTCTCAAAAAAGTACACTTTTTATATAAAAAACAGAGAATGCTTTCTGGGTATGACAAATGTGAGTGTAAATCTGATAAATCTAAACTTTCAGTGGTGGTGGATGAGAATTGAGAAGAAGATTAACAGTTTTAACAACAAATACACACACATGATAATAGAAACTTGAATAAGCAAAAATATTTTTAACAGTTTCAATTCGATTAAAATAAAATATTGTTTTACCAAATCAACAGAATTCTTAATAATCAACATATTTTATAGCCATATAATTTTAGTAATTTTAAATTATTTATAAACCCTCAAAATTATTGTTTCAGTTAAGAAATCAATTTTAAGAAATCAGTTTAGAAATCCAGGCTTAATCTGTTTTTGGTTCATCAACCTCAATCTCCACAATTCACTAAACTTCTTTTCAACAACAATCAGAACAGCAAGGTTCTCAACCCATTCAATTTAGCGACCAAATTTATTGATAATATAACCAAAATTTACAACAAGCACTCATTCTCTATTCAGAAAACAATCACAATCAAACCATCATTACAATAATTCCAGACCCAGCACAAGCCTAAATCAATTCAACACTCAACACAATATTATCCAGTCAAATTAAATTAACATATCCAGTAACCAATGATTCTCAAACAAGTTTTCAACAATATCCAAATAAATCTCAATTCCACAACTAAATCAAGAAGTCAGCATAACCAAGAATTCGAGTAATTAATCACTTTCAAACAATTAAATCATTATTCATAAATCACAACCTCAAGTCAAAATCAGTCTCAATACCACACCAATCACATTTTTTTACAACCTCAAACAAAGCTTAATTCCGCCAATTAATCACTCATAACAACAAAACCAAGTTGATTTTTATCGATTAATCACACAAAACATTCACAAATTATTTGCAATTACTCACTAAACTTCATTGGCATTCATAAATTTAAACAGTTAATTTTAAAATAAATCCCCTACCTTAATTAACCGGAACTCGAAGAAATCTATAACTGCGACAAATTCCTTTTTTCCCTATCTCGCAGCAGCAGTAACCTCACACAGAACCAGCAACAGCTACAACAGTCCCAAAACAGCATCGACACCAATACTAGTTGTAACAGAAATTTAGAAGCAAAGTGGCGGAACTAAAATAAGAATATATGTGACTATGATTAGAACAAGAACATGGCAGAGGAACAAGTTTGAAGCAGAACAAGGATGAGAGGGTTACAGTTTCAAAAATGGAGGAATCGGAACCAGAACAGCAACTCCGGTGTTCTTCTCCAGCATCAAGGGCAACGTTTGGTTCACCACCATCAGCGGCACACAGCTCGACGGCGGACTCCACCCGCGGTCATGGTGGCAGCGGCGGGGCAACAACGGCAACGACAACGGCTCCTCTAGCTCGCGGTTCCTTCTCTCCCTTCGCAAGCTTCCTCGGCGGCGGCAGAAGCTCCGGCCACGGCGACGCGACGTGGATCTAACGGCGATGATGTGCAGCTCGTGATGATGGCGGCGATGGCTACACGGCGCCGGAACAGCGACGGGAATGGGTGACTCGGCTGCAGTAAGGAGGCAAGGCGGCTGGGTGACAGCGCTGCTTCCTCTTCTCTCTCGAATCACTATCTCTCTTTCGACCTTCCTCTCTCGCGCATGGCTCCACCGAGAAGACGACGGCGGCATCAAGACGCGGTGGCGGTGCGGCAGCAGTTCCCCCTCCTCTCTTCTCTCTTCCCCATCGCAGCCTCACTCTAGGATCGATCTCTCCCTTTTCTTTCTTGCTTCTAATTTCTGTTGCTGTGTGTTGGTATGTTAGAAGAAAGGGGAAGCATGTGGCGGTGGTAAGTGGCAGTGGAGATTAGGGTTTTATGTGTGTTTTAAAATTAGGGTTAGGATTGACACTATTGAGTATTGAGGTAATTTTAATAAAATTTAGGAGTAGGGTAAATTAAAAATTAATTTTAGTCCAACACTAATATTTATAAAAATATTATATTAATTATTAATTTATAAATTTATTTTTAAATAAATATTTTAATTCAATAATTAAAAATAATTAAATTAATTTTTTTTAAATCATAAAATAAAATTTTAAAATTTAATTATTTAAATTAAAACAGATAAAATATTTATTATTTTTTAATTATTAAAATTTTAAATCACTAATAAAAAGATACTCAATTAATATAAAAATCTCCGAAAATATATTATGAAATAAATAAAATAAATTATAAATAATTTAGTTTTAGGGTTTTTGACGTTTGTTTTTTTTTAAAGTACAAAACTTAATAATTATTAAGTTTAAATCATTTTTTAATTTAAAATTAATAATATTCAATTTAATTTTTTATTTATAAAATTAGATTTAAAATTTTAATATTTTAAGGTAAATCACATAAAATTTTTATTAAAATTTAATTATTAAAATTTTTAAATTTCAAATATATAAAATATTTAAAATTATAAAAATATATAAAAAATCGTGACCATAGACCTTTTTAGGTCACCCCCCAAAACCGTGACCATAGACCCCTTTAGGTCACCCCCAAAACCGTGACCATAGACCCTTTTAGGTCACTGTAAAAAACCGTGACCATAGACACCTTTAGGTCACCCCCAAAACCGTGACCATAGACCATTTTAGGCCACCCCCAAAACCGTGACCATAGACCCCTTTAGGTCACCCCCAAAACCGTGACCATAGACCCTTTTAGGTCACTCTTTTTTTAAAAACCGTGACCATAGACCTTTTTTGGTCACTATAAAAAACCGTGACCATAGACCCTTTTAGGTCACCCCCAAAACCGTGACCATGGATCCTTTTAGGCCACCCCCCAAAACCGTGACCATAGACCCCTTTAGGTCACACTCCAAAACCGTGACCATAGACCCTTTTAGGTTACCCTTTTTTAAAAAACCGTGACCATAGACCCTTTATGGTCACTGTAAAAAACCGTGACCATAGACCCCTTTAGGTCATCCCTCAAAACCGTGACCATAGACCCTTTTAGGCCACCCTTTTTTAAAAAACCGTGACCATAGATACTCTATGGTCACCATTTCCAAAAAAACCGTGACCATAGCTTTTTTTTTGGTCACGCTGAAAAACCGTGACCATAGAGGGTCTATGGTCACGGTTTTTTATCGTGACCAAAAAAACCGTGGCCATAGACCCAAAATGTTGTAGTGAATTTTTTAAAAGCATTTAAAGACAAAGATTTGGTACAAATATCAACAACTTGATAAAGTTCTGGGACATGTATAATATGCAATTTTTGTTGATTAACTCTATCCCGAACAAAATGAAGATTGAGCTCAAAATATTTGGTGTGGCTATGCATAATCGGATTTGCAAATATTTAGACAGCAAGAGCATTGTCACAGTAAATCGTAGGGGTGCCATAGACAGGAATATGTAACTCATGCAGGAGATTTTCAAGCCAAATAATTTTCGTAGAAGCATCAGCAACACTGCGAAATTCGGCTTCTGTACTAAAACGGCTGACGGAGTATTGCTTCCTGCTAGACCAGTAGGCCACCAAATTTTCACCAATGTAAACACAGTACCCAGATGTTGAGCGCCAGTCATCCACATCAGAGCCCCAGTCTGCATCAGCAAAAGCAAAAATTGGAAAATGAGAAGAGGGATGAAAAATAAGACCCTGGTCTATTGTGCCGGAAAGGTATCTGAGGATATGCTTAACAGATTTTCAATGAGAGATCAAGAGTTTATGCATGAACTAGCTGACTTTGTTGACAGCAAAATAAATATCAGGTCTAGTGAGAGTACAATATTGCAAGGCACCAACAATAGACCTGTAATGTGTAGGGTCATCAAATGATTCAGCACCAAACTGAGATAGCTTTTCAAAAAGTAACATAGGAGTTAGATCAGGTTTCGAATCATGCATGCCAGATTTTAACAACAAATCTTTGATATATTTGGCTTGGCATAGAAGGTAAGAGTCAGATTTTAATTGAAGAGCCTCTATGCCAAGAAAGTAATTGAAGGAACCAAGATATTTGAGAGTAAAAATGTGATGCAGTTTAGTCACTATAGATGTTATAACTGAAGAATTGTTACCTGTGACTAGTGTGTCATCTACATACACTAATATATACACACTATAAGCACTATTTTGTAAGCAAAAGAGGGAAGGATCAAACCTGGTGCTCTTGAAACCGAATTGAGCAAGAGTTGAAGATAATGTAAGATACAAGGCACTAGGAGCCTATTTTAGGCCATAGATGGCCTTATTGAGTCTGCAAACCTGAGAAAAAGGATGTAAAATAAAACCAAGAGGTTGTGTATGTAATATAGACAGTTTCATTTAGAGTACCATTTAAGAAGGTATTATTAAAATCATATTGGTGAATTGTCTAATATTTGGAGATTGCAATAGTTAAAATGACACGAATGGTAGAAGGTTTGATAACGGGACTGAATACTTCAGTAAAATCTATACCTTCAACTTGATAATTTCCAAAGGCTACTAACCTAGCTTTGTATCTCTTCACTTCACCAGAGGCAGATCTTTTAATAGCATACACCTATTTTGTCCCAATAACCTTACTATTAGATAGAGGATCAACCAATTTCCAAGTCTAAGTGCGTTGTAAAGCATTCAATTCAGCAAGCATAGCATCTTTTCAATGTGATAAAGTTAGAGCTTTCTTAACAGAAGAGGGTATGGTTTGAAGATTCTGAGGATCAGAATCAGATATAGAAAGTGCGAATTTAAAAGCCTTTGGTCTAGAGGAGGCAGATTTGGATCTAGTTATCATAGGATGATTATTTGTAGTAGAAGAATTTGGTTGTTGAAGGGGCAAATGAATTTCAATGCCAAAGATAGGGATTGAAGATGAAGAGGGTGGAGGGTGAGATGAATTTGGATCAGGTGGAAGAGATGGAGAAGATGATATTGGGTTTGAAATACAAGGATTTGTTGGTGCGTCTGCAAGATGGTGAGTGTGAGAGGAAGGTACTTGTGAATGGGATGAAGAAGATCCAGAATGGTTTTCAGTAGTAGGGATGTTAGAAGAAGAATGCAGAACAGGCATAGTTAAAGTTGTATGAGAAAATTGTGCAGGAACTTGTTTAGCAGTGTGTGTATGAAATAATTCAGAATAAGAAAAAATTGTTTCATCAAATAGCACATTTCAAGAGATGATAATCTTACCAGATTTAGTTAAGCATTTGTATCCTTTATGATTTGGAGCATAACCAATGAACACAGCAAGATCAGATTTGAAAGAAATTTTTTATCATTGTATAGTCGTAAATAAGGAAAATACCCACAACCAAAAATCTTGAGAAAAGAATAATCTGGAGATTTTTTATGTAAAAGTTCATACGGAGATATAGCACGAGTGGTAGAAGATGGCAATCTGTTTATGAGATAGGTTGCGGACAAAAAAGCATCATCCCAATGAACAAGGGAAATAGAAGCTCTAGCTAACATAGACAATCTGATCTCAACAATGCGTCTATGTTTTCTTTCAGCCCTCCCATTTTGTTGATGGGTGTAAGGGCATGAAAATCGATGTTCTATTCCACTTTTAGTAAGAAATTCTGTAAAAGAGTGGGATAAATATTTCCTTCCAGGATTAGATTGCAAAGCCTTAATCTTAAGACCAGTGTGATTTTCAATTTGAGTCTTAAATTGAACAAATGCTTGAAAAACCTGAGCTTTAGTATGTAGCAAAAAATAGAGGTATACCTAGTAAAAGCATCAATAATTGAAACATAGTAGCGAAAACCATGGAAAGACAGATTTAGGGGAGGACACCATACATCTGTGTAAATCATGTCAAGAGGCTTATTGAA
The DNA here is from genome assembly GCF_003086295.3 of Arachis hypogaea. Lineage (NCBI taxonomy): Eukaryota > Viridiplantae > Streptophyta > Magnoliopsida > Fabales > Fabaceae > Arachis > Arachis hypogaea. The sequence goes on from NC_092053.1 coordinate 111,417,348, forward strand.
TTGAAAATCATCTTTAACAAATGGTAAGGAATGCATTTTTTTCATACAACAAAATCTGCACAAAGTATCTGTTTTTATTGAATTTGATATAAGTATGTTACATGAGTTCAAGATTTTCTTAACAACTATAGAAGAAGCATGACCTAATCTATCATGCCAAACAGAGAAAGAGGAGCATTTCGCACCAAACACACGAGGATCATCAGAAACAGATGGTGAAAAAGAAGAAGTACAATCAAAAATAGGTAAAATAGAAGGAAAAATGTGAGCTACATTGCTGGAGGGAGATGAAAAAGTAGCACAAGTCAAAGAATCAGAATCAGTTGGAAGAGAAGTAGCAATTGAAACACGATGAAATTGATATACACCATTATTAGGCACTCCTTGAAGCAGGATCTGATGAGTGCCATGAGATTTAACCACACAATGATTAGCATGAAATTCAAAAAAAAAAAAACAATTGTTATCTTGAGCAAATTTTTGTACGCTTATCAAATCTTCAGACATATCGGGAGCATGAATTAAATTTCTCAATAAAAACTTTTGATTCATATCAAGAGACACCAAATAACTATGACCAATGTGGGAGATACGTGTGCCTGTTCCATTACCTAGCATAACCTGATCTGGACCTGTAAATTCTGATGCAAAAAGTAAGTGTGACTGATCAGGGGTTATGTGATGTGAGGCTCCCCATGTCCGGAAACCAAGAATGTTCAGAGAAATTTGAAGTAGTAGCCATAAAAGATCGTGGATTCTGAAAATTGGACGGGGTGGGAGTAGGAACAGGGGGTGAGTTTTGACCAGAACCAGATTGAGGAAGAAATTATTGATCATACCGGTGAAAGCATGAAATCACAGTGTGACCAAACTACCACAAAGTTGACATTGTGGTCTTGATGAGAAAGAATTTTGAAATTGTAATCCTCTACCATAACCCCTAGTAGTTCCTCTTCCTCTTCCTCTTCTTGATTGAAATCATCTACAAAAACCTCTACCAAATGATGTTTGAGTGAAATTGGATTGTATATGCCCGAGTTCAGTTTTTCGAAATCTCTTAAGCATATCTTCATGCACAAGAAGCAAGGATTCTACTTCCAAAATGGTGATATAATCAGATTTTGACAAAACAGAAGAAAGAAACAGAGAGTAGTCTTCGGTTAGCCCATCAGAGATGGCATCAATGTGCTCATCGATAATAAGTTCATGACCAATAGCAGCAAAAGCATCTACTACTGTCTGAATCTATTTGAGGTATTTTGTGGCAGATAATCTTATTTTCTTGATGGTTTTAAGTTTGAGTTTTAATTGTTTTACCTGAATCTTGGAAGTGTGAGAGAAATAATCTTGAATGCGCTGCCATAATTGATAAGCAAAAGCACAATTAAGCATCTTATTCTTGATTGACGTTTCCATGGACGAGAGTAACCAAGTCATCAAGTAATGATCTTTGGCTTTCCAATCTTTGTATGCTGTAGATTTAGCGTTTGCTTGTCTCTCAGCCTCCATTGAAAATTTTAGAGGAATTTTTTCTAGAATCAGATGATCTTCGAGGGAATTTGCGCTAATTGCATGAAGAGCCAACTGCAGCCATGTTTTGTAAGAGTTCTTATCGAGTTTATCAAGAACAGGTATGGAGTGGAAGTATTTGTTGGTGGAATCGATGGGTAATGGAATGATTTCAGCCATGAATCTGAACAAACTCTGGCATTCCGAGAGATGATTCGGTGTTGTGGGGAAGGGCTTTCTGAAATTTCAGAACAACAGGGCAGAGACGATCGGTGACCAGCGAAGTGACACGACGGAGGTGAACAGGGGCAACAACAGTAAGTGAAGTGAGGGCACTGGTAAGGGTTGGCGTTGGTGACCAAGAAGAGTAGATCTTTCACGATTGGGGGCTTTTCAATAATTCCAGACACAAAGAGAGTAGATCTTTCATGAGAGGTAGACGATTACATGCTTGAAAATTGACAAGTCGCTCCGTAACCTTTAAAAAATGATAAATCGTCCCTGTCTATTTCTTCCAATAGACAGAGGTTGATGTGTCTAACGGAAGAAATAGACAAGGGCTGGTTTGTCTAACGAAATAGTCAATGTATCTAATGGAAGAAATAGATAAGAGCCGATTTGTCATTTTTTAAACGTTGAGGGGCGGCTTATCAATTTTTAAAAAAGACAAGGGCCAAAAAATGTATTTACTCTTTTTGTTTTTTAGTAATTTAAAAAATCGGAAATCGTTAAAGAACTAGTCCAGTTCAATTGGTTTATTGGTTAACCACCAAATCGAATGATTTTTTTGCCAGCCAATTTTTCGTTTCAATTGAACTGATCCAGATCGGTTCTGGCAAATCCAAATGAATTAGTCGGTCCGGTTTAATTTTCAGAACATTACTATTTAGACTTCAAACTTTGCAATTGTGACTCACATTAGTCTTTGGGACAATATTCGACATAAGAGACATTAATGGAGCACTGACATGGGCAGCCAGATATCACGCTGGTAAAATAAAACAATGTTATTTTGGTTTTGGCGCTTAAATATCCAAAAAACGACGTGCTATCACTTGTTATGGGAGGAAAATTTTTAATAAACACCATTTATAATGTTTTTGGGCTATTTGAGTGCTAAAATAAAAACGATGTTGTTTTACATAGTCTAACGTGGCTTGGCATCAGGCTATCTACGTCAACATTTTATTAATGTTCGTTAGCGGTGGCAAAACGGGTCGAACCCTCCGGGTCAAACCGCCAAAAAAGGCGGGTCGGGCCAAGATTTTCAACCCGCCAAATTTTAAAAAACTGCCTAAACCGCACCGCCAAACCCGCGGGCCAAGGCGGGGCGGGGCGGGCTACCATCTTATTTTTTAAGGGCATTTTTGTAAATTTACATATCATATAAATAAAAATTTTCCTTCCCACAACCAGAAACAAGTAACAGCCAGCCCTAATTTGATAATTTCCCTTCCCTGACCTTGAGAGAATGAGAGTTGAGAGTGAGACCCTGAGTCCTTGACCCTCGCCTCGAGGCCTCGACTTCCTTCAGCCTTCAGCCTTCAGCAGCTCATCGTTGTCGGTCTCCCAATCGCCGGTCCCTGTCTCATCATCACGATTCTCGCCAGTCCTCACCGAATCGCACTCCCGGTGGCGCTGTTTGGTCTTGCCTCTATTCTATCCTCTGCTCATCTCTCCTCCTTTGCAGCTCATCGTCGTCAGTCTCTCAGTCGCCGGTCCCTGTCTCATCACGATTCTCGCCAGTCCTCACTGAATCGCACTCCCGGCAGCGCTGTTTGGTCTTGCCTCTACTCTATCCTCTACTCATCTCTCCTCCTTTGCCTCTCGGGCCTCGACGGTTGTGTCTGGCTTTCGGCGGAATCCCGGCGCGCTCCTCTCTCCTCCTCTGCTTCTTGGCGGCTGTGTTTCAGACTTTCAGTAAGTGAAAATTTTTATTTTCTTTTTTTTTAAATAAGGAACTGTGATTATAGTTTACCTATTCTTTGTTTTTGTTAGGGCTCTATCATATAATCATATATTCATGTGTTTGTGGCTGTGGACAGCTTATTTCATGCTTTTCAAATTTTTTGTGAATTTGTTTATTAAATTTGTTTTACTGGACAGATTCTTTCATGCTTTTGTAGACAGCTTCTTTTTCCTATTTTTAAAATGCTAACTAACTTCTAATTTATGAATAAAGTCAAACATCGAAACTAGTTTGGTGGCTTGGTAGCTTGATTGAATATGCTATTGACTGTTTATTCTTAATTTCTTATTTTTGTTGATATGTTTTCTTTGATATGCATTCTATTTTAATTCGTTGCTTTATTGCTTTTTGCCTTTTTGGGATGCTTGGTGTATTTGTTCTGATGTAAAATTATCAAAAATTATTGATAGTTCAGTTCTGATACTTAGCTTCTTTCATACTTGTTCTGATGTATTTGTGTTATTTAGGTTGAGTTGTTGATTTTGCTATGGATAACTCTTTCTCTATGGAAGTTGATGGTGAGAATGTAACACAAAATCCTGAAAATATGGAACATCTGAAACGGCAGAAGATATTAAAAAGAAAAAGACAAAGGCAACAACATCTGATGTATGGAGATATTTCACAAAACTTGGACCTGGTGATGATGGTATAGATCGTGCTCAATGTGATAGATGCAAAAAGAAGTTTAAGTCTGGTGGTAAACAATATGGGACATCGTCACTTAAGCGTCATTTAGACAGGTGCGTAAAAATAGACTTTGAGGATATTGGTCAAACTTTGATAGAAATGCAAAATAAAATGGGAGCTCTCAAGATAGATAATCATGTATCGCGTGAGATGTTTGCTGCCTTTGTGATTGATTGTGATGTTCCCTTTTCTATTATTGATAATAAGAAATTTAGGAATTGGGTAAAATATATCAGTCCAACTCTAGGCCTGATTACTACGGTTGCATTGGAATCTGCCTTTAGTATTGGAGCTCATGTCATTAACAAATATAGAAGTCGAATGTTGCCAGAAAATGTTGAAGCTGTGATTTGTACTCGCAATTGGAATAAAGGCTTTGTTGATGGTAATTAGATTGTTAGTTACTAATTTAATATTTATATAATACTTAAGTATTTATATCTTGTTCTAAATTTGGGTATTCTTCTAATTGTAGGTGAAGATGAAGATGTGAATCCTCAAGGTGCTAGGCGAGGCGGTGTTTCAACTTCCGGATCTTATTCAAATTTTATTGATTTGGAAGTTGATAATTGATTTATGTGGATTGATATAAGGATTTTTTTGGGTGTCTTGTTGATTTATGAATTATGTTGTGTATTTTGTTTTAATTACAGTAGGATTTATGTGTGGATTATATGTTTATTTTATTATTGTTATGCACTTATGTTTGAGACTTTGATACTTATTATTTATGTTATTTTCAATGAAAAAAGTTATAATGGTTAATTATAAATTTTTTATGGATTAATAATTAATTTAAGATATTACTTTATAGTTTATATGTTAAAAAACTAATTCGATGAAATAATTTTATTATAAAATAAAATAATCGTTAGTACTTAGTAAGTTAGTACGTTAGATTGAATTTAATTATAAAAGAAAATAAATGGTTAAAAAATATTAAAAAAAAAGAGGCCGCTCGCCAACCCGCCAGTCCGCCCTTTGGCGGAGCGGGATAGCAAGTTGGACCTATATTAATTTGGCGGGGCGGGCCGGCCCACCCCATATTTGGGCGGGATTTGGTGGAGCGAGCCAGTCCACTTTGCCACCCCTAATGTTCGTACCTCAAAAAATTGTTCCAGGAACTAATATCAGTTATATTCACAAAATTTGGGGACTAAGTAATAGAGACAATTAAAACTTCAGGGATTAAATTAAAGTTTGCCTGCAAATTTAGTGACAAAATTGAGTGTTGAGTAAAGATTTAAATTTGGTCCCTATCCATTTTCACGAAGGACAAGGTGATCCTTATCGAATAAAAATAGACACTTCGACTTTCAATATTTTTATTTTGGGATAATATAATTCCTCTGTTAAAATATTTGTTAAATAGTAATGACAATTACTTTTGTGGGGATTTTAATCTCTTGAATTTTTTTTCTCACAAATTCTTTTCAATAATATGACTAACTATGATTACTACTATTCATAGTTATAAAAATCGAACTAAACTAATCGGTTCAACTAGAAAATTAATGAACCAAACACTAATTTAATCCGATTTAATATTTTAACCGTTTAAAAAAATAAATCAGTCAAAATTAGTGAAACTAGTACAAATTAGAATGGTTAAATAGTCAACATGCATGATCAACTTGAGAAATTGTAAAAAACACGACAAATGGTGAAAGTTAAACTTGGCTCTTCAAATATGAAGAGCAAGCTAACAACCACTATGCCAATCTGTTTTAAATTATTTTTCATGCTTTTAAAAGTATATATTTTATTTAGTATCTATCTATCTATCTATACTTAATGTTATTTATATTCAATATTTTTTAAATTAATTATTTTTTAATAGTATACAATTATTAACATAAACATTAAATTTTATTAACTATCTATAAATTAAAAAGTAAATAAAAATGTTTTTATTAATCCTAAAATACTTTTGCTATTTATAATTGAAGAAAATCTCATGCCCTATGCTGTTTAAGCTGTGATGTTAATAATTTGATGAATCATAAGGGATTAAGAGAGAGAAAAATAAGTTCTTCTCATTGTTAAAGAAAATGAAAAATTCCTTAAAACATATATGTTGAATTATTACATTTTATATACTATGTACTCCTTATGTATTTCAACTAAAAAAAATTACAACAAATAAGCATACATCTATTATTGATAAAAAAAAATCTAGCTGACATTTTTTTAGTCAACTAAATTGGTGTAGTAGTCAATGTATAATAACAACAAGTTCAATGATATTAACCCAACCCTCAACATAACATAAAAAAAAGAACTCAGAAACATCCCTACAACCCCTCAATGCCCTTAATCGGATGGCCTGTAATAATATTTGTTTGCTGTTTTGGAATTGTCATTCTGCTGTTTCAAATTCCTCCTACCAGTTGACCCCAATCATGAGTTCTAAAGGTTAGTTTCTTTTCCTAAAGTTTCTTTTGCTTTTGTTTTTGAAATGGTGAAGGAGAAAGAGAAAGAAAAGCATAAGGTAGTTGAAGTGAAAAAAGACAACCCGTATCACTGGGTACATGATTATGTTAGGACTCATTCTTCGTCGTATGTGGAGATTGAGTCAATGTGTGAGCTTAAGGGTTTGAAAATTGTCAAAGAGGGTTCGGGCATGGTTGTTGAGCTTCTCCACTATTCTGGTGAGGATAGGGTTTATGAGAGGAGGGGGGATTGGCAATATTTCTACATGTATACCCCATGCCTTACTGAACTTCGTGTAACATTTCCTTTTACTAGTTTTGAGTGTGATGTTCTGACCCAACTAAACTGCGCGCCTTCGCCGTTGCATCCAAACTCTTGGGCATTTCTTCATGCCTTTCAGTGTTTAATGGAGTTTCTTTCTTTTCCTTACTCTCTGTTTGTATTTTTCTCATTGTTTCAATCAAAAGGGGTTCGGAAGGGGTTGTGGGTATGTTTGAATAGCTTTCTCGGGCGTTCCCTTTTCCTGTTATACAAATATTCTTTCAAAATTTTTAAATCTATGTTTGTTAAAGTGCGGTCGGTGGAGACCGAGTATCCCTTCTATCTGGACGACGAGCTTATAGAAAGGTTATCTCTTTATTGGTGCTTGGAGCCGATCCAAATTCTCGAGGCTACTGAGCGGAACGAGAAGGAAGACTGTTTCCTAGACTTTTTTGATAGAGAGTTTTGCTGATGGGGAGTGTTTATCTATTCCTGAAGTTCTTCGTTTTCATGATTCTGGTGACAGTGAGGGTTTGAAAGCTTACATAGGTAATGCTGGCTGCTGTTTTTGCTGTTATGTTTTCATTTTCCTGACTTTGCTTTTTGTCTATAGGTGGGCTTGTTCCTTTTCTTGATCCTTCACAATTTCAGTCATTTCTCAAAAAGAAGAGGGAGAAAGGTGCGGGTGGCTCCGAGGCCGTGAAGGAGGGTTGTAACACCCTCACTATCAGAAGTCACGCTTCCGGCTGCGCTACTCTGATAGCAAGAAGTATTATGACTACTTTACATACTAAATATTAAAATAGGAGCCTGTGACTCGCCACTATATCACTGACTTCCTTGAAAACCGGAATAAGCACCTTATCTTAAGAAAAATACAAACAGGCATAGATTCATATACAAGACTCCTTACATAATAACTCATGATATAGTATACATATAAAACATACAATTCCTATCCCTCTTACAAACTTGTAATAACAAAGACGAGGGAAGAAGATAATCTAATTAATACAACAACTTATAAACCAAATGCAGTATAACTCTTCTTAATGCTTCTTCATCCGGTTCCTGAAAAGGTAAAGCTGTAGGGGGTGAGAACCTAACCACACGGTCTCACCACGGAGTTTCAAAGTTGTCATAAGAAGATATTTAATAAGAAAACTATGTTCAAATATCAAGTGCTTTCCAAATTTGTTTTTAAAATCAAATTCTGATATCAAATCGGGTTCAATATCAAATCAAATTTCAATACTAAATCTTTCCTAAAATCAAATCGTTTCCAAAATTAAACTAAATGCCATTATTAAATCTCTTCCAATAACTCTAGAAAAACTACTTTAACAACATCAGTCAACTAATCAGAATATTCAACTTTCTCAATCGATCAATCAATCAATATAACTAATAACCTCATTCATCCAAAACAACTCAATTCAATTCATAAGACTTACGAAATCACCAAAAATGTATTTTACACATTAATATCGATTTATAACAACTCTGGAAAGTAAACAAGTTTAAGAAAAGTGCCCCTACCTCAGTTAATCGAACCCATCGAATTTAAACGCGATGATCCCTTCTTTGTTAATTTCAGCAGTGGTAGCAACTCTAATAGCTCCTTAGTACCTATGATAATTTCATCAGCAAACAGGGAAGGCAGGGCAGTAGTGTTAAACAGAAACATAGGTTTTCCTTACTCAAAATAGAAAAAGACTAAAACAAAATGGAAGAAAAGTAAGGATTGAGGAGTTACATATTCAAAAATAGCAGAATTGGGGTTGAAACTGGAAAAGGGCAGTGCTGATTCGAAGACAAGAACAGAGGAGGCTGTGGTGGATCCTTCTGGTAGCAGCTTGGATGGCGGCAGAGAAACTCGCGGTGATCGTATAACCTGGCACAGACAACCTCAACGACAACTCTCACGGTAAAGGTAAACTTAACAGATAAAAAAGTTGAAGCAAAGTTAGGGCTTACCAACAAACACAGGCTTGGAAGGCGGTTTCCAGCGCCAGCAGCGGCGGCGAGGAGCTCGGACAACACAGCTGCTGCGCGGGCAGAACGATAGTGAGCCCAGCAACGCGGTGGCGACGGTAGCTTCGCAACAATTTCCCTTGCGCGCGATCTCTGTTCGCGACTCCAACGTCGGCGGATCTGAAGACGGTAACACACGGTGGTTGCAGCGGCGTTCAAGCTTCAGCTACGGCGTGGATGGACCCTCGACGGCCATGGTTTCCCCTGCGCAAAACTGACAGTGTGAACGGCGGTGACGCATGGCACAGTGGCGACGCGAGACAGGGCAGAGCACGGTGGCGTGATTGGACGAGTTCGACGGTGACGTGGCTTAACGGCGGGGTCTCCCTCCAAGGCTTGGCAAGGATGCGACGGTGGCGGCGACACCCAGCAGCGCCGGCGCGTCTCCTTCCCCTCTTCTCTTCTCCCCCGTCGTGGCTCTCTCTCTCTCCCTCCTTTCTCCCTTCTGTTCCTTCGTTCCCCCTCTCTTTTCTTTTCTTTCCTTCTTTATTTAGTTTTTGCCAAAGCTGATAAGTGTTAGTGGCTTAGTGCTGTTAGGAAGGGAATGGCAGTGGGGAAAAAGGTGAGTGACGGTGAGGTGGTGGAAATTAGGGTTTGTGGGGTTTAATTTAGGAATTAGGGTTTAATTTGGGATAAAAGTAAAATTAGGAATTTTGGGTAAATTAAAATTTGATAAATTTTAATAAAATTAGAGTATATTGTATAAAATTCTTATTATTTTACATTTGCTAAAGTTTATAATTTAAGTATAGAAAATAATTCGATAATTATAAAATCAGATAAAACCTTAAATTACTTTAAACTCAATTAATCAAAATTTGCTTTAATTTATCTTTAATAAAATAATTTCTGAGGTTAAGGTACTTAATGAATAAATAAATCAAAATTAATTCTTAATAATTTTTTTCTAAAATTTTTGGGTCTTACATCTTACCCACCTTATAAAAATTTTCGTCTTCGAAAATTAAAGTAATATATAAGGTAATACATACTCTTTGCACTCTACTTTTTAAACACTTTATAGAAAAGTATGAAATCTTAGTATGCATATATAAATATTCAAAACTTTACAAAAGCTTGGAGGAACAAAATAGGGTGCAAATCAAGATAGGCGTTCACAAAACAAAACAGTAGCTTGTGTGGCAAAAAAGGCTACAAAATAGGCTGGTATAAAACAACGGATATAATGCTCGCTCACAGATCTCTTACCCATTTCAGAACTTCAACTCTCCAATTCCATCAATCATTTCACAACTTCATAACCCGTCACAATCCTAACATCTGCAAACTTTTACGAGAAATATACTCCTCATAACATTGCACATTTACCAATCCATCTTTCATGTTTACGAATAGCATTTTTAAAGTTTCGTTTGCTACCCCTAAAAGTCATACGTGATTCTAAGGCAATCCTCGAATTTATTCAAAAGAATACAAGACCTTGGAAAAAGACAAGCGACAAAATCCTCCAGGGCTTGAAAGGATTGTTGAAATTACAAGTAGTCAGGAATGCATAAAGAATGAAGAGTGTCGGATAGAAAATTAGTTTGGCAATCTCAAGAATGATTCCCAAATCAACAAAACCCGATAGGAATAACAAAAGGAAAAGTAGTGCAATAGTGTGAAGCAAAATTAAGTCGAATCAACACTACAAGAAAATGGAACATTTGTAACAAAAATTTTGTATCAAATTTAAAATTGTTACAAAAAACCAATTTTTTGTAATAATAGTTGCTGATTGTTACAAAAAAAATATGTTTTGTAACAATATTACAAATTGTTACAAAACATCCAGATATTTTGTAACAATCCATTTTATTTTGTTACAAATTATGGTAGTTTTCGTAACGCCGTATTGTGTTGTTACAAAATATTATAATATTTTGTAACAAAAAGTGAAATAGTTGCAAAAACTCGTAGTATTTTGTAACAAAATAGTTTTTTGTTTCAAAAAATCCAAATATTTTGTAACAAAATATTTTTTTGTTTGAAAAACTCAAATTATTTTGTAACAAAAAATTAATTTGTCACCAAATTCAATATTGTTTGTAACAAGTTTTTTTTTGTGTCACAAAATATATGTATAATTTATAATTTTTTTTCAAAATATTAAAAACTTTAAGAATTAAAAAAATTGTCTATATATTTTTTTAAAATAATTGCTTTTTGTTTCAGAAATTAAAAAAATTGTTTATATAATTCTTTTAAAATATATTTCTTATATTATTTTTTACATATTCATTAATTTTTAAATGATGTAAATATTAATTTATATGCCTTTATAAAATTAGTATATAATTTTTAATAATCAGAATTTTAAGATAACTTAAAAATAATTTGTGAAATGTAAAATTTTTTTTATTAATTTATAACTATAAATAACAGTAATTAAAAATATTCCAAAAAAATTAAAAAAACAAAATACAGTGTAAAAACCAAGAGGTAATATCTATAGTGAATGTAAAAAGTAAAAAAACCCTAAGTTCCCCCATTCCCCCACCTCACTCGAAGCCTCATCACACCCAGCCACTCTCAACCCATCGCGCTGTCCAAACCCTATCTACGAGGGAAAATAGAGCTGCTGCCGGAGGAAGAGTCGCCGGCCTAGCCCCTGGGAGACGTCTCAGGCGGCGTCGTGGTCCTCCAGTCGCTCCTCAAATCTGCTTCGTCTGCGCCGCTGCTCACCTCCGTCCGTGTCGTCCTGGCCGTCTAGGCTCCCCTGCGTTCCGCCTTCTCCGCCTCCGCGTCGTGCCTCTTCTGTATCTGCTACCTCCGTTTTTGTGGTCGTCTTGTTGGGTGACTCCTCTGCTGGCTATGCTCTGTCCGTGCCGAAGCTCTGCTCGTGCCAAAGCTCTGATCGTGCTGTCAGCTGTCCTCGCCTGTGGCCTGCGTCTTCGACGGTGGAACGGCCCCAACCTGTTGCTGAATGTGGTTCTGCTGCTTACATTCTTCACTGTAGAGGTGATTTTTTTTCTTATATGTAGTTATTGTACACTAATTTTGTGGACTTCATTGTTGCTGTTTTATTGTAGGTTTAGAAGAGAAAAATTGATGCTAATTCCTAACTGTATCTGTATGTAAAAGTAGATGATTTAATATGTTATTCTGTTTGTTCTTTTTCCTTTGTTGAGGCTTGTCTACTATAGTTGGAAAACCTGAGTTACATAATAAAGCAGAAGAAGCTTTTATTAGCACTAATTTGTTTGTCTCCTAGCTTGATAGTGAAATGATGAAGATTTAATAAAAGGGTCTTCTTCTGGTGTTGTGTTGCAGTCTTTAATTTCATCTGGTTCTGCCGTGCTTCGTTGGTCTGCTGCCGGTCTGCTCCGATCGTCTCCTCTGCTGAAGGTAAGTCCAGTTTAATGTAGTATTGAACCTTGATTCTGCTGATGTTGTGACTGAAGATATTAGTTTTATATCTGTTGGACTATATTAGTGTTATTAGCTTTTGCTTTCTTTTAACTCTGTTCGATTCTGTTTTTTTTTTTTACTTTTGTGTTTGTGAATTGAGTAAAGTAGGTAACTATTTGATCCTTAGTAACATAGAGATATGGATTAAATTTTGTTAATAATGTTGTGTATTTTACATTGCATTGAATTAGGATAGTTTATGCTGTTCTGCTCATCCGGCGTTGTCTTTTGCCTCTGCTGGTCTGATTCGGGTGTCCTTCTTCTCCTGCTGGTCTGGTCTGGTCCGATTACGTTTCTGCTAAAGGTAACTTCAGTTTATTTGAGTATTGTTAAATATGCTGTTATCTGATAATCTTAGCTGAAATATTGAACCTTGATTCTGCTGATATTGTGGTTGAAAATATTGTTGGTTGATTATGCTGATGTTGTTGTGGTTGAAAGTATTGGTGTGTAACATGGTTGATTATTTGATTTTTAGGTTATTGGAAGAGTTGATATTTTTGTTCTATTTTTTATTTCTGGGTTTTATTATTTTGGTTCTATTTTTTGCACTTTTTTTGGTGATTTTGAAAGTGATAGTCCCGGTGATGCTATGTTATGTCATGCTGCTCTCTTTCTTTTCACTCTTTACATCCTTCTATCCATTCTCGTCTCCTGCAGAAATTAGTCCAATGGTCAATTACCAGAAATATTGGGTTAATTTTAATAGGCGTACTCCTGAGTTTAGAAAGTGCCTCGATGAATTATTTTTGGATATTGCCTTCTCTCAACCCGGTGTGAAAAATCAAATACGTTGTCCTTGTCCCAAATGCAACAATTTTATGTTCAAATTTAGAAATGAAGTTCATCATCATGTGCGCCAATGGGGGATAGTGACCTCTTATAAAACACGGGTGCATCATGGTGAGATACTTCAAGATACATCCACTATAGATGTGTCTGATCTAAATAAAATTGATTGTGAAAGGGAGAATGATTCTGCCACTTATGAGATGTTGTATAACATCTTTAGAGGAGAAACACTAGGGGAGACGCCGAGAGATTTTGCTACCAACGTAGATGAAAATATAGAAGAAGAACCTCATCAGGGGGCAAAGAGGTTCCAGAGGCTAATGAGGGATTATGAGCAAGGCTTGTATCCGGACAGTGGGATATCAAGGTTATCTTTCATTGTCAAGTTGTTTCAAATGAAATGTCGCTATGGATGGAGCAACAATTCAGTTGATGCTTTGTTGCTCTTTCTAAAAAGCATATTTCCAAAGAAAAATTCTTGTCCAACTTCATTTTATGATGCTCAAAAAGTGATTTGAGATTTGGGATTAGATTACGAGAAGATAGATGCTTGTGTGAATGATTGCATTTTGTTTCGGGGGCAAGAATATGCTGATCTTGATGAATGTCCAAGGTGTAAGCAATCTAGATGGGTGAAGGGGAGGGGGAATGAAAAGGATAACCTTCGGAAGAAGGTACCCCAGAAGATACTAAGATACTTTCCATTAAAACCTAGGCTTCAAGGATCTTCATGTGTGAAGAAACAGCGCGAGCAATAAGGTGGCACAAAGAGAAACGACTTGACGATGGAGTCCTAAAACACCCAGCAGATTCGATGGCGTGGAAGACATTTGATGAGGAGCACGAATGGTTTGCACGTGATGCTAGAAATATTAGGCTTGGAGTTGCTAGTGATGGATTCAATCCGTTCGGCAATATGAACATTTCCTATAGTACTTGGCCAGTTGTTCTCATTCCATATAACTATCCTCCTTGGATGGCTTTGAAACATTCAAATTGGATGTTATCTCTACTTATTCCAAGCCCTAAATCCCCTGGCAATTCTATTGATATATACTTAGAACCGTTAATTGAAGAGTTGAAAGAATTGTGGGAAGGGGGTGTTGAAACATTTGATGTGGTTCAGAGACGGAACTTTAAGTTGTTTGCTGCAGTTTTATGGACAATAAATGATTATCCAGCCTATGCTATGTTATCCGGTTGGAGCACTAAAGGTGCACTAGCATGTGCGTGTTGCCACAGAGAAACTAGTTCTAAGAGGCTGAAACATGGACACAAGCATTGCTATATGGGTCATCGCCGCTATTTGCCGCATGATCATCCGTGGCGAAGAAATAAGAGTTCTTTCGACAATACCAGGGAACTTGGCGAAGCACCTAAGCCACTTTCTGGTTATGATGTCGTAGAAGAATTCAAGACTTTTGAACAAACGGAGTTTGGGAACAATACTAAAAAGAGAAAGAAGTCTGAGCATGACAATGTGGCTGGAAATTGGAAAAAGAAAAGCATTTTTTTTGAGTTGCCTTATTGGAAGACATTATTGTTACGTCATAATTTAGATGTAATGCATATAGAGAAGAACGTGTTCGATAATATACTGGGTACACTATTAAATATAGATGGAAAGACAAAGAACAATCTTAATGCACGGCTTGATCTTCAACTTATGGGTATCAAGAGAGACCTTCATCCTCGTAGAGTGGGCAACAAGTTTGTGATGCCGATAGCCAAATATACTTTGTCAAAGGCTAGAAAGGAGAATGAAAGGCAACTTCTTTGTCAGTTCTTGAAAGAACTAAAGTTGCCTGATTCGTATTCATCAAATATTGGAAGGTGTGTGCACATTGAAGATTGCAAAATTTATGGCTTGAAGAGCCATGATTGCCATGTCCTAATAGAACGGCTGCTACCACTTGCAATTCGTGAGCTTTTACCCAAAGAAGTTTGTGAACCGTTGATACATCTAAGTATTTACTTTGGAGAGCTTTGTTCCAAAGAATTGAAGGTGGACGTTCTAGATAAACTTAAAACCCAGATTACAATCACATTTTGTAAATTAGAGACCGTTTTTCCTCCGGTTTTTTTTGATGTGATGGTTCACCTAACCGTTCATCTTGCCCATGAAGCTAAGTTAGCCGGACCTGTTCAATATCGCTGGATGTACTCTGTTGAGAGGTTAGCCCTTTAGAATTGACAACAACTTAGAATTTGACTTATAGTATTGTATATGTAGGTTTCTAACATTCCTTAAAAATTTAATTTTGGATATTTGCGCACACTAAAGAGTTATGTGGGAAACAAAGCACGTCCTGAGGGGTCAATATTTGAGGGTTATATCTCTGAAGAAGCAATGACCCTTGTGGGGAGATATTTGGATGAAAATTCTAAGAATTCTGACCCTGGCGAAAATGAACCTATGCGAGGCATAGCTGTGTTCAAAGTACTTTGCCAGTTTAGTTGTAAAGGGGCATACAAGGAACTTAGTATCTTAGAGCATAGAGAAGCTCAATTCTATGTGCTGAAGAATTGTGAAGAAGTTCAACCATGGGTTGATGAACATATGGCAGTTTTAACAAGAGAAAATCCAAGAAATCTACAGAAAAGGCACAAGGATCAATTTGTGAAATGGTTTGAAAGGAAGGTAAATGAGTAAACTTTGATAATTGTAGAATTGAAGAGTCTCTTGGTAGTATTTAGTTTTAATTGCAATTCGTTAATGTAGATTTCAGATCTACACAAAGTAGGGAGTGCACGGGTGAATAATCAACTGCTTTCTCTAGCAAGAGGTCCTGATCGTCTTGCACATTTCTACAACACATGTGCTGTCAACGGTTTTACATTTCGAAGCAAAACCCATGAAGCATCTTTGAAGACTCAAAATAGTGGAGTAGTTGTGAAGGGAGATGAATTGACCGGGGGTGTGGATTATTATGGCGTGTTGACTGATATTATTGAGTTAGATTATGTCGGAAAACATAAAGTGATCTTATTTAAGTGTGAGTGGTTTGATGTTCCTCCAATAGGCCGAAATCAAAGTAGGGGATATTGTAAAGATGAGTATGGATTCATAAATGTGGATGTCACATGTGTTAGATATAAGGATGAGCCTTTCATTTTAGCATGTCAAGCTGAGCAAGTATACTATGTAAAGGCAATTAAAAGGCCTAATTGGTGTACTGTGGTCCGAGTAAAGCCTCGCAATACATATGATGTGCCTGAGCAAGATATCATGCAAGAAGAGGCATACCAACAAGCTGAAATGGGAAGCTTTAATCAAGTACCATATTCGGGTGATATCAATTTTTTGATGGAATTGGGTAGAGGTGACATAGAGGGATCAAGTGTGGACGTCCCTAAGTCTATGGAAGAAAAAGAAGGAGAAGGAGAAGGAGAAGAAGAAGAAGAAGAAGAAGAAGAAGAAGAAGAAGAAGAAGATTATTCAAATGATAGTGATTGACTTCTTAGTATTTTTATTTTGGGGATTACAAGATCTTTGCAATTGCTAAATTATCCATTTTTTGTATAGGATGGTGATTGACTTTAAAGTAGTTAGACTTTACGCTCTCACATCATATTTGCATTTGCTAAGTTATTCACTCTTTGTTCCACTTGTTTAACTTTTTTGAAAAGTATAATATATTTTGAATCATGTCCAACTTTTATTGATGTACTTTCCTTTGTGTAATTGTATATTAAATGATGTAGATATTTTATTATTTCATTTCTTTAATTTTATCTCTGTTAACTTTATTGTAGATTGCGTAACATAATGGCATCACGGAGATTGACAAGGGCTGCTGCATCTGGTTATACACCACGAGCACCTGCCCCAGCCCCGGCAGCCCGTGCCCCTGCCCTAGCCCCAGCCCCTGCAGCCCCAGCCCCAGCCCCTGCAGCCCCTGCCCCAGCCTTGGCAGCCCTACAGCCCCTGCCCCAGCCCCAGCAGCCCCTGTCCCAGCCCAGGCAGACCCTACTTCAGCACCACCCACTGCCCCTGTTGATAGGCGTATTGGTAAAAGGGGACCTTCGCGTGGGATTGCAACAAATAGGGTTATCAAAACAAAGACAAATGGGAAATTGGAATTGCCAATCTCTATGGAGAACTTAGCTCCTAATGGCATCCATGCTGATCTGTTTGCATCTAAAGTGGGTATTGTTACAAGACAAAATGCTCCTTTGGATGTAGAGAAATGGAGCCAAGTTGGAGATGATGTCAAGCAAAAATATGTGACATTGTTTTGGTAATACATATTTATATTTTCTGCTATTATGTATATTATAGGGTTTATTTCTGCTAACTAATTTTGACAAATCATATGTAGGAAAAGTTTGATATAGAAGATACGCAGGTAATGCGCAATATGATTTTAGCTAAGGCTAACATATGTTATCGAAGTTGGCGCTCAAGATTGCGTGAGCACTATGAGTTGTATCAAACTGATGAGGAGCGCCTTCAAAATCCACCAAACAATGTTCTACCGGAGACATGGGAGAATTTGGTATCCTACTTTGGAAGTCCTTCTTTTCAAGTTTGAATTTTTCATTGTGACAACCATTGAGGTGTTCTTATGTTGTTTTGCTATTTTAGGTCAATGCAAATAATTATACCTTACCTCCTTTTGTCTTTTGTGAGTTTGGTCTTCTATAGGAAAAAAGTTTAAGAAACAAAGATAATAGAAAGCATCACGTTGTACCACATATTGTTGGTCGAAGGACATTTCAAGTTGTTAAACGTGATCGGGTAAATAGTCTTAAACTGTTTAATTTGGTCTTATATTTTCTGCTATGCCACGTTTGCACTTAACTACATGCTATATTTTAAACTTCCAAAAAATTTGCAGCGCCATCCTAGAACCGGTGTCGAGCCTGACATTCAAGAATTGTGGCAAATTACTCATCAAAAGAGTAATGGAGAATGGGTCAATGAAAAAGCTAAACAAATTGATGTAACATTACTAACCTTTTCCTCTTTCAACTGCATGGAAGTTAAATTTTATCTCCATTTTCAAATCACAAATTGGATTGTGTAGGATGATATTAGCTCTATGCTCGATGAATCCTATGATTTGGAAAATCCTCTCACTCCAAATGAAGCTTTTCTACTTGTGAGAGGTGATAAAAGTGGTGCAAGTTATGGCATAAAGGCTACAAAGTCTAAGTTAAGGATTCAAGCACAACTTCAAGAGGCAATGCAAGACCGTGAGGAGCTAACAAAGGAAATAGATGTGCTCAAAGAAAAACTTGAAGAGCAACGAACACGGCAAGAGGAAGAATTAGCTCAAATGAAAGCTCAATTGGAAGCTCAACAAGCTGTTGTGAACTCTCTCATGGCGCGCTTTGACAATGAAACAAACTAGACCCTAAAGGTACTCCTAAAGTTGCTTATGGCTTTAATACATTTTCGTAGATGATTCCCATTTTATATTAGTATACTTTAATTTGTATATGGATCTATCTATCACATTTTACTTGTGTCATGGTTGAAAAATGACAAATGTCCTATTATTTGGTTTGATAAATTTGGTTGGGTATGGCTGAGACATAAGTTGCGAATTGGTTGTGTTTGTTGGAACCGTGGACGGTGGAAATATCCAAATTTTAGGGGAGGTTCTGCCGAAATTTTTCTAAACATTTTGGATAAAACTTAGTGGAAAAATTATAATTAGTTTGGATAAAACTTAGTGGAAAAATTATAATTAGTGTTATATCTTGTTTCTAACTTCTTTGTTTCGGTTTTTCTTATTTATAGGAGTGCTGAAATGGTGACCATATGCTACTTTGAGGGCTCAACAATGTTTTGATGCATAGAGACACTAATCTATGTTAGAACTTTTATGTTTTGGTTGAACTTTGTATGTTAAAACTTTTATGTTTTGGTTGAACTAATCAATGTACTCACTAGCTAATGTTATTTTATTTCAAGACAATTTTAGCTAAAAAGATCTTGTTTGACTTATGTATGTTTTTGCATATTATATACATGTAAACTTGCTTATTATCATTGTTAATATATTAGTTAATTTAAAAAATAATTTAGTAAATTATGCATGTGATTTGTAATAAAAAAAAGTAGTTACAAAATAATTAATTTGCTTTCGTAACTAAAGAAAAATATGTTACAAAATCATGTTACATTTTGTAACAAAATTTTTTGATAGGAAAAAAATTGACTGTCACGAAAAATACCTTCAAGATAAAAAATTGTTACCATTTTTGTAACGGCTTATGGTTTTTTGTAACAAAAAAAATTGTTACAAAAAATACTTTTGAATTGTAACAGTTCCATTTTTCGTTACAAATACTTTTTGTAACGGGACTTACTGCAATGGACCCTTTTTTTGTTACAAAAAACTTTGTTTCAAAATTTCGACGTTTTGTAACAATATTTTTTGTTACAAATGCGCCTTTTTCTTGTAGTGCAAGGAATATGAGGTTTACAGAAAAAGAATGTCTAAGACCAAAGACAAGGCTCATAAATCTCGAGTAGAAGTAAGAATACTTCGAATGAATTACTCATAGAGAATGAAAAATATGCAAAATCTGTTTCACATTTTCAAAGGAAAAGTGCGCATCAAACTCTTTGTAAAGGAAATAACAAAAGTATATTTGTGGCATTACGTCAATACAATTCCATATTGAAATAGATTATGTAGAGTTTTAAAAGAAAATAAATACCGATGCGACTAAGAACAAAAATATTCCCTCAAATATTTGAGAAAAAAATAGTTAGGTGCACCATTTTACCAAAAGTAGGCATAAAACTCATAAGGAAATCAAATTACCTCTTGTCAAAATAATTTACAAGTTAAAGACAAAATAGGTGAGGTTTGAAAAGGGAAAGTCAATTGGGTTAAGGCCAAAACAATTTTCCGAAAATTTTAAAAGATATTTAGGCATTTAATCAAATAAAGGTATACAGTGAAATCATGGCAAGGTTGTAAGAAAATCAAACATTTGTTTAAAAAAAATTCTCAAAACGATATTGTCTGCTTTGGCACACAAGGCCTCACGGTTTTGCTTTTGACGATAGGGATGATAGCCGAAGCCCCCCACACTCACTCGTCAAAACGCGTCATGCTAGGGAGATGTATCCACACCCTTATAAGGCATGCTTCGTTCCCCTCCCCAACCAATGTGGGACCTTACAATCCACCCCCTAAGGGAGCCCAGCGCCCTCGCTGAGACATCGATCCGGGCTCCGGCTCTGATACCATAATGTAACAGCCCAGACAACCCGCTAGCACGATATTGTCCACTTTGGCACACAAGGCCTCACGGTTTTGCTTTTAACGATAGGGATGATAGCCGAAGCCCCCCACACTCACTCGTCAAAAAGCGTCATGCTAGGGAGAGATATCCACACTCTTATAAGGCATGCTTCGTTCCCCTCCCCAACCAATGTGGGACCTTACAAGGGTGGGGGGATGCCGCTCAGTCTGTTGCCCAACCGGCATCATCTTTTAAGAGGAAGAGGGACGATACGGAGAAGTATCTTGAGGTGATTTCGAAGGGTGATAAGGATTTTGTTGGCGGCAATAGATCTGCTTTTGAGAGGCAGAAGATGCTTCATGGCTTCATTCCTGTGACGAGCTCGCATTCATTGATGAGTGAACAATTTCCCTTTGCCGAGCTTTCTGACAGGGTTTCTCAGTACCCTAGAGATATGCTGATGACTCGTCGGATTGGCATGGAGGGGATGGGAAAGTTTATTCAGGTCAGTCATATATTTGTTTATTTTTTTTTATGTCTTTGTCATGATTATTGTTTATGTTTTATTGACTTGTGTTTTCTGTTGCAGATTGTTGCTTTGCGTTTAATGTGTGTAGGTCGCACTACTGAACTGCTCGGGGCCAAACAATAGGTGACTATGGATATGGTCTCTGACTTAGAGAAATCATCAAAAGAGAAAGATGACATCATTGTGGATGTTACGGCGAAAATGAAAGAGTTTGAAGAGGAGCTCGTTCTCCTTCGGGATCAAGTCCAGCTTCTGCAGGCAGAGGTGAAAGAGAATGATAAGACTAAGGGCAGCTGACCTCTAGGGTTCATGAGTTGGAAGAGGAGGGGATGGAGAAGTTCTCCTCCGAATTTGATCGAGCCGTCAGTCAAATTGCTGTGTTAGCCCCCGAGTTTGATTGTGGTCAGCTGGATGTGACCAAGATAGTTATCGGCGGGAAGTTGGTTGTAGATGGAACTGTGGAGGACCATGATGAGAACGTTCCTCCTTCTTAATTATGTATATTTTTGTGGTTTGTTTATTTTGATGATTCTTGTCCTTTTGGATTTAAAGTAACTCTTGTTTGTTTTGACCAAGGTTGGGTCAGATTGACATTTTAATATTTTGATAATATATGTAGCTATGCATCCTTGGTTTAATGTTTTTTTTTTAAGTAGAATATGAGAATAGAGAAAGTAAGGAACAGATCAGTTATTCATATGTCGGTACATTGTCTGACTTTGATAATTTGACATATTGGGCATCCGGCCTCATTAAAACCCTCCTTAGGTAGAACCCTTATTTGGGAAAAAACCTCTAAGGGGGAAAAAGAATACCTTCATCCGCGAATTATACAATTTATGATCTATACAATTTTAGAGAAGAGATATTCCAATTTCCTAATAATGAGTCGCCTTGTAGTATTTGTAGTTGGTAAGCCCCCATTCCGAGCACTTTTGAAATTCGAAATGGTCCCTCCCAATTCGCGGGGAGTTTACCGTGCGATGGAGGTTGTCTTGCTTCCTCTGTTCTTCTGAGGACTAGGTCTCCTTCGTTGAATGTTCTGGGTACTACTTTTTTATTGTGTCTTCTTTCTACTAGTTGTTTCATCTCTCTTTGTTTGATAGCGGCGACGTCTCTGTCTTCCTCCACGAGGTCTAGCTCGGCCCTCCTTGTATCGATATTGTGGTTTTGATTGTATAGCTCGGTCCTTAAGGTGGGAATGCTGACCTCGATCAGTATCAGTACTTCCGTTCCGTAGACTAATTAATTTGAATGGGGTCTCGCCTGTAGTAGTTTGTATTGTCGTGTTATAGCTCCACAGTATTTCTGGGATCAAGTCCCGCCTATTCACCTTTTACATCAGTGAGCTTTTTCCTCATTGTCTGCAAGATTATTCGGTTAGCAGCTTCGGCCTGCCCACACTACAACAAACAAGGCTTTTCGCAGTGGTCAAAAACTATTGCCGTAGATTGAAAAACCATTCTCTAAAATTTAGGCAACGCTTTGGCAACGGTTTTTTACCTAAGGCAACGGTAACCAAAAAACCGTTGCCAAAGTTACTAGTATAGGAAACGGTTTTGAAAAAAAAATTTTAAACAACGGTTTCAAACCGTTACTCGAGAAGCAACGGTTTTAAACCGTTCTTTTTCATGATACAACGGTTTAAAACCGTACCTGGATAGGCAACGTTTTAAACTGTGGTAGTTTTGTTATCCACAACAGCAATAGTTTTAAAGCATTACCGTTGGTTTTGTACCGTTGCCATTTTATAGTTGTCTAAGACAATGGTTTAAAAGCGTTACCATTAGTTTTTTGGCAACGGTTTTTTGTAATATATAATTCTTTATTTACAATAGTAGTTTTCTCTCGTGAATGAAATTAATTTCATTTTTTTAATTATTTAGAGTCAATAAATAATCTAAACTATTTGAATAAAGTCACTAAAGAAAAATAATTGAACATTTTCCATCAAATTTGACTTATAAAAATTGTTGTAAGATCCATAATCACATTCAAAATACCACAATACTATCATGACAACCTCGAACTATATCATCTAATGTTGCAAAAAATATAACAAAGAAGAGTTGAAATATCTAAGTAGCAAATAGATTTATCATCATGTCCACAAGTTCATGATTTTTACTCTGTAACATTTGCTCTTAAAAATTTGACCTTAATCAAGTTTGATTTCCCCTTCAACATAGTTTTCCTGTAAAAAAAGAAAAAAAATCAAATATAAAACTACACATCTTTAATACTAATAATGTCTACTAAAAATGTGTGAGAGAGAGAGGAGAAACATATATATCATAACATTCTCCTATTTAGATACACAAAACAATTGAATCAACATCAACATAATCAACCATTATTTAGGATATGATAACATGCATAAACTTTAATAATAAATAATACCTCCTCATGCGCATCATTGTTCGGATTGCCTAAAGTGCTTCCTAGTTGAGCAGCTAACATCTCAAGGTCCACTCCTGAACTTTTTTGTTGCAGCATCATCTTAACAAGCAATTTTAGTTCATCTACTTCTTTTTGCATCACATCAACTTTACCCTCTAATGATGCTTTTCTCAGCTGCATGTTGCTGCTTAAGGGTGGAAATTTCTTCATTTTTCTTCAACAAAGTTGGTGTGGTAACTCTTCCATGATATCGCACTCTTCTTGCCTTCACTTTCCCAAATATGGATTGGAAAGCTCTAATTGCTGATTCTTTAGACTTTTTATTCTCAGCTTGCAGATGTGCCTATATTAATGTGAAGAAAAATAATAATTAAAAAAAAGAGTAACTACACACTTGGACTCAAAACATATATCATTTGACAACATCAAAACAAATAATAGCAATTAAGAATAGTATCAGCATTGTTTAACTCAACTGCAAGCATAAAGGTAACCACAAATGATGGACAAATTATCAAGACACAAGAAATCCATAACCTATTTTAATCAAATTAACTCCCAATACTTATAATAACATCCAAAGTGTCTTCATCCAATGATTTTCCCTTTGTGCTTTGGCGAGTCTCAACAAACATTTCTGCTTGAGTAGGTGGTTCATTATTTTCCTTAGAAGCAGCCTATAAGTCCAGTTCAACAAGCATTTATATAGAGTTAAAATAAGTTTATTTTCTAAATTCAACACATACTTGATACTCAAAGACACACACCCCACATACACATACAAATGCACAAAGAATAAAAAGTTGTACCAATCTTGCACGTATTCTTGCAAAATCCCTTTCGATGGCTAAATTTCTGTTGTGCCCTATTTTTCTTATTCTGCGCAGACATTTTCTACATAGCAAGAGACAAGTATTATCAAAAAATTATCATATTTCACTCCTAAATGTATAAAACTCATAATTGCATAAACAGACTACAATAAGTTGCACATGTCTTACCTTAACTTTCTCAGTTCTTCAATAAGCAATTTACTTGCGAAAATGACTCTCAGCTATGCTTTTAGGACGATTTTTCAGCATCTCATTAACACATTTGTATGGCAGAAAATAATTTTGCTTGATTGTGGTCTTATACCGTCTCCAGTTGTCATTGATACGAGCAAGGACTATCCTCTTTTCTTCAGTTGGAATAATGAATTTAGCCTATAAAACACAAATATTATTTGCTAGTAAGAATAAAATACATGTGTACATTTCCAAATAGTTTCTAAAAGAAACAATAATAATATTCTCACTTGAACATATTCCTAAATGGCTTCTTTATCTTTAATCCCCTTCCAATTTGTGTAAATTAATGGACAAAAATCTAAATTCCTTGCCACTGTGCCCAAAAATTTGCTCAAGTTGTTTACAGCTTCATCAGTAGGACCAATTGCCTCTCCTTCGATATCTAGAGTAATTTCTTCTCTATCTTCCAACTGTCTTGCATGAATCTTCAAGCATTGTGTAGGTCCTCGTGTTTTCTTCACTGTTGTCTCTATACAAAGATACTAATTATATTCCATCCCTCTTATTGATTTATAAGATATTTAATTGAAAAAAAAGAACAAATTAAAGTTACCTTTTGAGTTGAATTTGGTCATGAAACAAAACTAAAGTAACAAATTACCAAATTCAATTCACAAATTGGAATTCAATTAACACACAAATTTTTAGAAATTTCGGCAGCATTATGGCAGTAAATAGGACGTTTCTAAATTTAAACAAACAGCAAAATCAACCCATATGAACTCACTAAAATCAAATCAGCACTAATAAAATAGCTCAGAATAAGGCCATCATCATCATTGCTTAATCAAAACAAGGCATGAAATCAGCCATTAACAAGGATAAAGCAGCACTATACAATTTGAAACAGTAATGCAACAACCATCATTTGTCAATTAAAATAGCTCAGAAAACCATTCATAAAAGGCATCAGCAGCAACCAAAAAGCTCAACCTAAATCTACTACAATTCAGATAAAACTTCCTAATCACCTATAATCCACTAAGCATGCATAACTAAACTGACTAATTTAACAAAAACTGAACAAACTAATTAAACTAAGAAAATGTAAACAGGAAAAAAAATTGAGAACCTGCAAAAAGTTTACCTTTCAAAGTATTGTCTATGTTCTCAGCCTCAGTTGAATTAATATAATCCTTGTCCTGCTCCTCTATAATATCTCCTTCATTCTCATCCAATTTCTCTTCACCATCAGGTTCATTGTTAAGTTTAAGAAAAGTATCAATCGGCATTGAAGCAAATTGACGTGTTTTTCCCTTCTTAGTTGGCCTTTCTTGCAAGCTGCCACACTCTTCAACATCATCTTCAATTGTGGTCTCTTTTCTCTTTAAATCTTGACTCATTCTAGAATCTACTTCTCTAGTATTCTTGTGAGCCACAACAGTAGATTTAGAAGGAAGTTCTTTTTCTTGTCTACATGTTGATCCTTGTGAGTGAGTCATACTTGCTTCCATCTGTACTTTACTTTTCTTCAAATTCTGCCCTTTTTCTTTTGCAACTTTTGGCTTTTCTACAAAATTCTACTTATCATTTTCTTGGACACCATTTTTTCTTAACTTCTGCTCCCTTTCCCTATCACTAAGAGTTTTTATCCTCTTAAGTGATGGTGGTGGTTGATGTTGTTGTTGACCAGAAGACATCTTTTCTCGCTTAATTTCCATATTTTTGAAGAACTTTGCACGCAATTCAGCACTTGACTTTGAATCTATCTCATGTTCAATGAATATTTTGAACATTTTCTGAAAAAGGAAATAAAATAATGAGATTAGTATACATAAAAAAATTGGGTAACATAATAGTTAAAAACTAAATCACATATTAAAAGAACCAAAAATCTATAAGAAATGCACCTGTTCATAAACAATTACACCAAAAATAAAAGTAAAAAAATTATTCTATGTTGAGAAGAGAAATCTCTTTAAAGATTAGAATCATCATCATATTCAGCTTGTTGTAGAACAAGTGAAGGTTTCTCAATGATTGTATTTGGCATGTCTTCTCTAGTCCATTGAACTTCACAATTATCCTTTGGCACAAACAAATTATTCACTTGATCAAAGGGGTCCTTCTAATTAGACTCTTCGGCTTCAACATCATACCCATCATACATATTGAATAAATCCCTTGGCACCGTGTCCATGACATAATGCTTGTCTTTGTTAAAAGGGTCTTGAATATAAAAGCATTGGTGGACTTGTGAAGCTAATACAAAAGATCATCCCGATAACATCTTTTATTAAAATGAACTGAAGTTAGACCAAAATTCTCTTCTTCAACTTCAAACCAATCACAGTTGAAGAGAACAAATTTGAAACATGAATAATAGTTTAACTCAATTATGTCATTTATTTCACCAAAATATGTTACGGCTTTTGTCATTGGGTTGTTGTCCTTGGCACTAGCAAAGCTTGGTATTTTGCACACCAAAGTCACACCACTGTTTTGAGTTGTGTGGCTTGCATCATGTTCTCTAGTTTGAAATTTGTAGCCATTGAATACATAACTAGAAAATTATTTTGCAACTGTGTTTGGGCCTCTAGACAAATCTTTAAGTTGTTTTGGAACATCTTCATGAGAAGCACGCTCTTTGAACCATTCACTAAAATCATGGCTTCGAGTTTTTGCCTTCTTCCATTTTCTACCTTTAGATTGATTGTTGACATGTTCCTCATACTCTCTAAAGTAAGTAAAAAGCAACTCAGTTAAATTTGCTAATACAGAATTGGTAGTTGGAAAATATATAAAAAAAATACCTTATGTAGTCTTTAACTTTATCACAATTGAATAAGATGTACCGATGAGCTTGTATTTTTGAATTGGTATCTAGAGAAAAAGGTTGCCATTTCCTCTTTCCACCAATTGGTCGCCCCAAGCATGCAAAATAGCTATCATGACATACTTCAGCTTCACTGCAATTATCATAATTTTGTGTCCTCCTACTCAGCCTTGTATCCACATCAGGACTTAAATACCTTGAGCAAAATGTCAAGCATTCCTCGGCTAAATATCCTTCAACAATTGAACCTTCGGGGTGGCTCTTATTGCGAACGTAGGACTTTAACCTACACAGATATCTCTCGATGGGGGTACATCCACCTAAATTGAACTGGGCCACCCAACCTCAACTCGTTTACCAGATGAATAGACAAATGTACCATTATATCAAAGAAACTAGGAGGAAATATTCTTTCCAATTGGCACAAAATTTCTCTAATATCTACTTCCAAATGATCTATTGTATCATTTTCAATAACTTTTTGGCACAAGGAACGAAAGAATGAACCTAGATAAATTAAAGGGCCAGCAACTTGATTCTGCATTGTGCATTTTATAGCTACTTGCAACAAATAATGCAACATATAATGAGCATCATGACTTTTGTAGCCTGATATCTTTTTCTCAGCAACATGAACACACCGAGAAATATTTGAGGCACTACCAGATGGCAATTTTACTGACTTCAAGATTTCACAAAAAAATTGTTTTTTCTTGAGTAGTAAGGTTAAAACAAGCCTAAGCAAATTTTGCTTTCTTGCCACCATCTATCTCCTTTGGTTGTAGTTTTTTTCTTATGCCCATATATTTGAGATCGTAACAAGCATTTGCATGATCTTTGGACTTTCCTGGAATGTCTAATAAAGTTCCAATTATGTTATCACATATGTTTTTCTCGATGTGCATAACATCAAGACAATGGCGCAATGTATTTTGCTTCCAATATGGCAACTCAAAGAAAATGGACATTTTCTTCCATGGACCATCAATTTTATTTTTTTGCTTCTTTCCAAATACATTGTCAAAATCTTTCAAATCTTCAAAAATTTGTTTCCCATCTAATAAAGTTGGTGAAGACCTTAATTCAACATCGCCATTGAAAGATCTTTTATCCATCCTATATGGATGATCCATAGCCAAAAATTTACGGTGATCCATGTAGCACATCTTCCGGCTATGTTTTAAATAACAAGAGGAGGTGTCATAATTACAGCAAGGACATGCTAACTTTCCCTTTGTGCTCCAACCGGATAACATAGCATAAGCTGGAAAGTCACTTATGGTCCATAAAAGTGCTGCATGTAGTTGAAAAGTTTTATTCTTTGAATCATCATATGTTTTCACTCCAACTTCCCATAAAACCTTCAACTCTTCAATTAATGGCTGAAGATACACATCAATGCTTTTTCCATGCGAACATGGTCCAGGGATGAGTAAGGACATCATGACATACTCTGGTTTCATGTAACACCACGGAGGAAGATTGTATGCAACCAAAACTACCGGCCATGTACTATGGGAGATGCTCATGTTTCTAAGTGGATTAAATCCATCGCTAGCTAGCCCTAATCTTATGTTACGAGATTCTTTAGCAAAATCGGGATGAAGCCTGTCAAAGTCTTTCCATGATTGGCCATCAGCTGGGTGTCTTAACTTTCCATCCTTTGAACGATGTTCATCGTGCCACCTTAATGATGCAGCTATTTTTGAACAAAGGAATAGCTTCTTAAGCCTTGGAATCAAGGGAAAATGCCTCAAAACTTTCGCAGGCACATGTTTTTTCTTCAACTTATCAACTTCTGTATCTACCTCAACATTTTCTATGTACTTGGAAGCTCCACAAATTGGACAAAATTCATCATCTTCATATGTATCCCGGAACAGAACACAATCGTTGGGACAAGCATGAATTTTATTATAACCAAGTCCTAAATCTTTTACCATGGCCTTTATTTTATTTAAAGAATCAGGAATATTCAAATGAGGAATCGCTTCTTTCAGTAATTCAAGTAGAGCAGTAAAGGATGCGTTGCTCCAACCATTAAGAGTCTTCAACAAATACAATCGGATAACGAATGATAATGTCGAAATTTTTTTACAGCCAGGATATAACTCTTGTTTTCCTTCTTCAAGCAAGTTATAAAACTTTTTTGCATCTTTGTTTGGCCCATCACCATCTTTATCTCCTTCAAGCACATGCCGAAACATCTCGTTTAGCAGCCCAGGAATGTCGTTGACAAATCCTTCATGGACTTCAACCTCATCGGAATCACTATCCATGTGACTTATCCTTCGCCGTGATGAACCCACACAGTGTAACCTTTTTAAAATCCCTTATTAAATGATCATAAACTTCATCCCTTCGCCCCTAACTAAAGTTATTACATAGAACAAGGACAAAGAATTTCTTGTCTTTGTGGTCTACCTTTAGAAAAGGCAAAATCCAAAAATGAATTAACACCATGTTGGTAACCCTCAATATGTCTTGGTAAACTAGTCCACCCTTTGTCCATTACTTTGTCAACTAAAATAAAAGACACGGACATATGTTTTAGACTAACTAGAAGTGATTTTTTCAATCAAGAGCTTATTGCTTTTAAAGGATTTCTAGAAGTCAACCACACATGTTCAAAAGAGAACATCTCAACCAATTATGAGACTAACAATTTGTATCTAACAAATTATGCAAAGAAGCTTCAGCAATCAATTAATCACTAAATATTCTTAACAATTAAATGTTCAAACAAATTTAAAAAGATAATATATTAAATGATTCACCTGTAGTGTAGCTCAATGTCTAAGGTAGTCGCAGCTACAGAGAGACCCGCTGTTTGATTCCCTTTTTTTGGTTTTAGAAAGACAAACTACAACAGCAACAAAGAATAAAAATATAAGTAATTTATAACCAGATTTTTTAACAAAAAATTCACTTTTAAAACCAGTTTTTAGAAATCTTATTTTCAAAAGTGATATATAACTAAAAAATCAAACAGTACCCAACTAGCCAAAATTGGGTTAATAAATTAAAACAAAAAACCATAGCTAAGCTGCTAAGCATATCTCTATAATTTAATAGCACAATGAATCAAAGAAGAAAAAGAAAATACTTCAACTGCATTGCATGCATATAGCAGATGTTGGCACAACAAAGGTGTCATTACCCATAGATTTTATATGCAAACCTACTAAACAGCCATTGGATAGAGATAAACAAAGATGCAAAACATAAACATAAACAATAGAATTATCAAAATCCAGTCTTTTAAGAAAACAAGACTTTTTAGCTCCCACCCAAACTATACAGATCACAGAATGTGTTAAAAATTACAACTGCCCAACATTATATAAATTTGCTTGTATTGCTACCCGAACAGTGTCACAACCATACACTAGTTGGCAATAGAGTTGCCTCAGTCATCCCAAAAGAAAATTTATGTACTAAAAAATGGATAAGCAGTTAAGCACAATAGAAAGAAGGAAACTATTACTAACAGTTTAGATTTGTTTTCAATAATTAATTAGAGTAATCAACCAGTTAACTGTATTCATGGAATTGATTCAGTTGACTCTAATAAGATTTTCTCACTATTGAGTTCGTTAAAAATTCTGCTTCTTTTATGTAAGAGTAGAAAAACCTGTTAGAACCAGGCTAACTGAACCAATCTCATGAACACGATTAAGCTATTGAATACTTCAATTAATTAAAAACAAATTTAAAGTCACATCCTCCTGTACACAGAAACTCAGAACAACATTCAAACCAGAACAGAAACTCAGTCAACATTCAACACCTTTCTTGCTCATGTTCACAAACATCACCACTTTCAGAGAATACCCAACAACCAATCAAGCCCTAACTAAGCAAAAGAAAATACCACAGAAAATACCCAACAGCCAATCAAGCCCTAACTAAGCAACAGAAAATCAGAGAAGAAGAACACTTACCACAGATGACAACCCACAAACGGCCGATGCAGTGAAGCAGCAGTAGCAAAGTAGAAGCAGCGAAGCACAACCCAGTGAAGCAGAAGCAGCGAAGTAGAACAGGGGAGAAGCAGCGAAGCAGAAGACGCAAGGACGCCGCAGAGAACGGAGAAGCACTGAAGCCACGGAGAGGGGAGAAGCAGCGACGTCGCGGAGAGGAGAGACTCAGCAACGCCGGGAAGGAGGAGGCAGCAACGATTTTGGGAAGGATGCAGTGACGATGATGGTGCGACGATGGTGAGTTTTGATTTAGGGCTTCCTGGTGACTTGCGATGATGGTGCGATTTCGGGCTTCCTGGTGAACTGTGGTTCGATGACGTCTCTGATTCTGAAGGCGTGGGTTAGGGCGGTGGAGGGAGGAAGAGTAGCGTTCTTCGCCCTTGGTTTCGAAGAGAAGAGGAAGAGCATGCGTCTGTTCTGCTTTCTTATATGCTTAGTGAAAAAATAAACAATAGGTATATAATATATTTATTCTAAAATTATTTTAATTTTATTTTTTTATATTAATATTTGTTATATATTTATAATAAAAATAAATAATATTTATTATAATTTTTTTAACGTTATTTTTTTAAAATATAATATTTTTTATATATCTATAATAATAATAATATATAATATTATTATAAATTTATTTTAATTTTAATTTTTTAAAATAATATTTGTTATTTATTTATAACAATAGTTTTTGAATATTTTATAAATTCAGTATTTATAGAAAAAATAGTTTAAATTTATATAATTATTTGAAATTATTTTTATTGGTATTGTTTAATTTGTATAATTATTTAAATAATATTAGAAAATAGTTGTTTCATAAACAATTGTTGTAATAGTTGTAAAACCGTTCTTTAAAATAGTCAAAGAGAACGGTTTTATTTTGTTACTATAGTGTAATGAAAAAATGTACTTCAAGAGCAACACTGTAAAAACCGTTGTCTAAGACCATCTAATAGAACGGTTTTAAAGTGTAGCATTTCGACAACGGTTTTAATGCGTTTCTTTTGTACAATTCTTTAAACAACAAAAAAACCGTTGCTTAAAAATAATTCATGGTAACGGTTATAAAACCGTTCTTTAAAATAGTCAAAGAGAACGGTTTTAATTTGTTGCTATAAAATAATGACAAATTGAATTCAACAGTAACACTACAAAAAACCGTTGTCTAAAACTATCTAAGAGAACGGTTTTAAGGCGTTGCAAAATTTGGCGTTGCTAAAGGCCATATTTGTTGTAGTGCCATTTGTCTATGGGTGCTCGACCGAGCTAAAATGATGTTGTATGTTAAAGTTTTTCAAAAATGATGCAAGTTTGTTGTCTGTAAATTGCCTACCATTGTCTGATATTATCTCCTTAGGTATTCCGAATCTACATATCATATATTTCCATATGAAAGAACGTACTTTTTCGGCTGTTATTCTTGCTAGTGGTTGGGCCTCTATCCATTTTGAGAAATAATCAATTGAAACTAAGAGAAATTTTACCTATCCTGACGCTATTGGGAATGGGCCGAGGATATCGATTATCGAGCCCCCATCTGTAGAAAGGCCAGCTTACCTCCATACTGTGCAATACCTCGGCGGGCTTCATTGAGATGGCGGCATGCTTTTGACAATTATCGCATGTTTTGACCTTTGCTATACAGTCCCTTTGCATTGTTGGCCAGTGATATCCTGTTCGGATAATTTTGGCCGCCAGAGCTCGTCCTCCAATGTGGTTGCCACATACGCCCTTGTGGACCTCATTCATGACTTCATTGGCTTCGTTTTAATTTTTTCGAGGCATTTTAGTAATGGATGTGAGAAACCACGTCTGTATAGTTCTCCTGCCACAGTTGTGAAAAAACTTGCTTTTTTCCTAAAGTTTTGAGGATTAGTCTCATTTTTGGGAATAATCCCTGTATTAATATATTCAAGAAAAGGTATTCTCCAATCGTTTATATGAGTGATGTTCATTATGCACAATGATTCGATGCTGGGTTTTTCTAGTGTGAGTTGTGATAGTGCCGACGTGTGTGTACTTGCTCTAGTAGCGGCGAGTTTAGATAGTATATCCGCCCTAGTGTTCTTCTCTCTATGCACATGTGATATGATAAATTTATAAAACTTTGAAATAAGATCCTTTGCTATGAGCCAATACTGCTCTAACAAAGGATCCTTTACTTGGAAATCTCCTTTGATTTGTTGAACCACTAAAAGGAAGTCACAATGTACTATCAGGCTTTGTACTTGGAAGCTGAGAGTGAGCTTGAGACCTGCTATGAGCGCCTCATATTCGGCTTGGTTATTGCTTGCCGAGAAGTGGAATTGAAGGGATTGTTCGGCCATTACTGTTTCTCTCTCCTTTAGTACTATCCCGGCCTCGCTTCCTTCTCTGTTTGATGCTCCATCTACATGCAATTCCCAAGTCTGTTTGTGGTGATGCTCATCGGACGTAAGTTTGGAAACAAAGTCTGCTAGGATTTGTGATTTCAGAGCCAGTCTTGACTGAAACTGAATATCGAACTCAGAAAGTTCGATGGACCACTTGGTCAGCCATCCTGCCAATTCTGGTTTTGTCAGTATTTGCCTTAGTGGTTGGTTCGTCCTTACGATTATTGTGTGGCTCCAGAAATAGTGTCTTAGCCTCCTTGCTGTTGTTACTAGTGCCAAGGCCGGTTGTTCTATTCTGGGATACCTCCTTTCTGTTGGTTGCATAACTCTACTAATGAAGTATACTGATTTTTGTGCTTTTCCTGCCTTAGTGACAAGAACCGAGCTTACAGAATAATTGGAAACAGATAAGTATAAATACAAAGGTTTACCGATTTCTGGGCTTTGTAGTGCTGGTGGCAAAGACAGGATGGCTTTAAGTTTGGTAAATGCTGTCTCACTGGTGCACAAAAATTATTTCACACTATGTAATTTCGCACAACTAACCAGCAAGTGCACTGGGTCGTCCAAGTAATACCTTACGTGAGTAAGGGTCGATCCCACGGAGATTGTTGGTTTGAAGCAAGCTATGGTTATCATGCAACTCTTAGTCATGATATTAATTTGTGGTTATCAATTGACTTGCAAATGAACAAGAGAGCATGAATTAAAGGTTACTTGTTATGCAGTAAATGAGAATATGTTGGAGTTTTGGAGATGCTTTGTCTTTTGAATCTCTGCTTTCTCCCTATCTTCTTCTTCACGCACGCACGTCCCTCCGATGGCAAGCTGTGTGTTGGTGGATTACCGTTGTCAATGGCTACCATCCTTCCCCTCAGTGAAAATGGTCCAGGTGCGCTGTCACCGTACGGCTAATCATCTATAGGTTCTCGATCATACCGGAATAGGATTTACTATCCTTTTGCGTCTGTCACTACGCCCAGCACTCGCGAGTTTGAAGCTCATCACAGTCATCCAATCCCAGAATCCTACTCGGAATACCACAGACAAGGTTTAGACTTTCTGGATTCTCAAGGATGCTGCCAATGGATTCTAGCTTATACCACGGAGATTCTGATTAAGGAATCTAAGAGATACTCATTCAATTTGATGTAGAACGGAGGTGATTGTCAGACACATGTTCATGGATTGAGGAAGGTGATGAGCGTTACGGATCATCACCTTCTCTATAATTAAGCGCGAATGAATATCTTAGATAGGAACACGCATGTTTGAATAGAAAACAGAAATAGTTGCATTAATTCATCAAAACACAGCAGAGCTCCTCACCCCCAACAATGGAGTTTAGAGACTCTTGCCGTCAGAGATTACAAAGTTTAGATCTAAAAATGTCATGAGATCCAAAATAAATCTCTAAAAGTTGTTTAAATACTAAAGTAGTAACCTAGGTTTACAGAAAATGAGTAAACTATGATAGATAGTGCAGAAATCCACTTTTGGGGCCCACTTGGTGTGTGCTGGGGCTAAGACTAAAGCTTCTCACGTGCCTGGGCTGTTTTGGGCGTTCAACGCCAGGTTGTAACCTGTTTCTGGCGTTGAACTCCAACTTGTAACTTGTTTCTGGCGCTGGACGCCAGACTGCAACATGGAACTGGCGTTGAACGCCAGTTTACATCATCTATCCTTGAGCAAAGTATGGACTATTATATATTGCTGGAAATCCCTGGATGTCTACTTTCCAACGCAATTGGAAGCGCGTCAATTGGACTTTTGTAGCTCCAGAAATTCCATTCCGAGTGCAGAGAGGTCAGGATCCAACAGCATCAGCAGTCTTTTTTCAGCCTGAATCAGATTTTTGCTTAGTGATGAGCGGATAATTTATACGCTTTTTGGCATTGTTTTTAGTATGTTTTTAGTAGGATCTAGTTACTTTTGGGGACATTTTCATTAGTTTTTATGTTAAATTCACATTTCTGGACTTTACTATGAGTTTGTGTGTTTTTCTGTGATTTCAGGTATTTTCTGACTGAAATTGAAGGACTTGAGCAAAAATCAGATTCAGAGGTTGAAGAAGGATTGCTGATGTTGTTGGATTCTGACCTCCCTGCACTCAAAGTGGATTTTCTGGAGCTACAGAACTCGAAATGGCGCGCTTCGAATTGCGTTGAAAAGTAGACATCCAGGGCTTTCCAGCAATATATAATAGTCTATACTTTGGCCAAGAATAGACGACGCAAACTGGCATTCAACGCCAGCTCTCTGCCCAATTCTGGCGTCCAGCGCCAGAAAAGGATCCAAAACCAGAGTTGAACGCCCAAACTGGCACAAATGCTGGCGTTCAACTCCAAGAAGGACCTCTACACGTGCAACACTCAAGCTCATCCCAAGCACACACCAAGTGGGCCCCGGAAGTGGATTTATGCATCAATTACTTATTTCTGTAAACCCTAGTAGCTAGTTTATTATAAATAGGACCTTTTACTATTGTATTAGACATCTTTGGAACATCTTTGGACACCTGGTTCTTAGATCAGAGGGGCTGGCCATTCGGCCATGCCTGGACCTTTCACTTATGTATTTTTAACGGTAGAGTTTCTACACTTCATAGATTAAGGTGTGGAGCTCTACTGTTCCTCAAAGATTAATGCAAAGTACTACTGTTTTCTATTCAATTCATCTTATTTCGCTTCTAAGATATTCATTCGCACTTCAACCTGAATGTGATGAACGTGACAATCATCATCATTCCCCATGAACGCGTGCCTGACAACCACTTCCGTTCTACTTTCGATTGAATGAGTGTCTCTTAGATCTCTTAACCAGAATCTTCGTGGGATAAGCTAGATTGATGGTGGCATTCAAGAGAATCCGGAAAGTCTAAACCTTGTCTGTGGTATTCCGAGTAGGATTCAATGATTGAATGACTGTGACGAGCTTCAAACTCGCGATTGCTGGGCGTAGTGACAGACGCAAAAGGATAGTAAATCCTATTCCAGCATGATCGAGAACCGACAGATGAATAGCCGTGCCGTGACAGGGTGCGTTGACCATATTCACTGAGAGGATATGATGTAACCATTGACAAGGGTGATGCCTCCAGACGATTAGCCGTGCCGTGACAGGGCATTTGGATCATTTTCCCGAGAGAAGACCGAAAGTAGCCATTGACAATGGTGATGCATTACATAAAGCCAGCCATGAAAAGGAGTAAGACTGATTGGATGAAGATAGCAGGAAAGCAGATGTTCAGAGGAACGAAAGCATCTCTATTCGCTTATCTGAAATTCTCACCAATGATTTACATAAGTATTTCTATCCCTATTTTATTAATTATTTTCGAAAACCCCCGTTACTATTTTATATTCGCCTAACTGAGATTTACAAGGTGACCATAGCTTGCTTCATACCAACAATCTCCGTGGGATTCGACCCTTACTCACGTAAGGTATTACTTGGACGACCCAGTGCACTTGCTGGTTAGTTGTGCAAAGTTGTGAACCATGGTATTGGCATCATGTTTTTTTGGCGCCATTACCAGGGAAAGAAAGAGCGATGAATTTTACATAATCAAAGTGTAGTCACAATTTCTGCGCACCAAGTTTTTGGCACCGTTGCCGGGGATTGTTCGAGTTTGGACAACTGACGGTTCATCTTGTTGCTCAGATTAGGTAATTCTCTTTTTGTTTTCTTTTCAAAAAATTTTCAAAAATCTTTCAAAAAAATTTCTCCTTTGTTTTCGAAAAATTTTTTAAATAAAAATGTTTTCAAAAATATATTTTTCTTCAGAATTTTTAAGAATGAATTCTAGTGTTTCATATAACATGTTTTAGCTTGGCTGGTTATTAAGCCATGTCTAACTCCCAGGATTTTGATTGAGGACTATGAATTCATTGCTTCCTTTTTCCCAAATATTTTCGAAAAAAATTAAAAGAAAATACAAAAAAAAATCATAAAATCATAAAAATAAAAAATATTTTATGTTTCTTGTTTGAGTCTTGAGTCATGTTATAAGTTTGGTGTCAATTGCATGTGCATCTTGCATTTTTCGAAAATTCTCATGCATTCATAGTGTTCTTCATGATCTTCAAGTTGTTCTTGGTAAGTCTTCTTGTTTGATCTTTGCATTTGCATGTTTTGTGTCTTTTCTTGTTTTTCATATGCATTCTTGAATTCTTAGTGTCTAAGCGTTAAAGAATTCTAAGTTTGGTGTCTTGCATGTTTTCCTTGCATTAAAAATTTTTCAAAAATATGTTCTTGGTGTTCATCTTGATCTTCATAGTGTTCTTGGTGTTCATCTTGACATTCATAGCATTCTTGCATGCATTCATTGTTTTAATCTAAAAATTTCATGCATTGCATCATTTCTCTTGTTTTTCTCTCTCATTATTAAAAATTCAAAAATCAAAAAAACATCTTTCCCTTTTTCTCTCTCATAAATTCGAAAATTAGATTTGACTTTTTCAAAAATTTTTAAAATCTAGTTGTTTTTATGAGTCAAATCAAATTTTCAATTTAAAAATCTTATCTTTTTCAAAATCTTTTTCAAAAATCAAATCTTTTTCATTTTTCTTAGTTATTTTTGAAAATTATAAAAATATTTTTCAAAAATATTTTTCTTATTTTTATATCAAATTTTCGAAAATAACATCACCAATTAATGTTTTGATTCAAAAATTTTAAGTTTGTTACTTACTTGTTAAGAAAGATTCAAACTTTGAGTTCTAAAATCATATCTTGTGATTTCTTATGAATCAAGTCATTAATTGTGATTTTAAAATCAAATCTTTTTCAAAAACTAATTTCAATCATATCTTTTCAAAATATCTTCTTATCTTATCTTTTTCAAAAAATTTGATTTCAAAATATCTTTTCTAACTTCCTAACTTCTTATCTTTTCAAAATTTGTTTCAACTAACTAACTAACTTTTTGTTTGTTTCTTATCTTTTTCAAAACTACCTAACTAACTCTCTCTCTCTCTAATTTTCGAAAATATCTCCCCTCTTTTTCAAAATTTCTTTTTAATTAAACTAATTATTTTATTTTTTATTTGAATTTTCGAAAAACTACTAACCCTTTTCAAAATTAATTTTCGAAAATTACTAACCCTCTTTCAAAAATTATTTTCGAAAATCCTCTCGCTCTCTCATCTTATTCTATTTATTTATTCATCTACTAACACTTCATCTCACCCAAATTCGAACCCTCTCTTCCATCTGTGTTCGAATTTCTTCTTCTTCTTTTCTTTTACTCACACTGGGACCTCTATACTGTGGTAAAAAGGATCCCTATTATTATTATTTTTCTGTTCTCTCTTTTTCATATGAGCAGAAGCAAAGACAAGAATATTCTTGTTGAAGCAGATCCAGAACCTGAAAGGACTCTGAAAAGGAAACTAAGAGAAGCTAAAATACAACAATCCAGAGATAACCTTTCAGAAATTTTCGAACAAGAAGAGGAGATGGCAGCCGAAAATAATAATAATGCAAGGAGAATGCTTGGTGACTTTACTGCACCTAATTCCAATTTACATGGAAGAAGCATCTCCATTCCTGCCATTGGAGCAAACAATTTTGAGCTGAAACCTCAACTAGTTTCTCTGATGCAGCAAAACTGCAAGTTTCATGGACTTCCATCTGAAAATCCTTTTCAGTTCTTAACTGAATTCTTGCAGATCTGTGATACTGTTAAGACTAATGGAGTAGATCCTGAAGTCTACAGGCTCATGCTTTTCCCATTTGCTGTAAGAGACAGAGCTAGAATATGGTTGGACTCTCAACCTAAAGATAGCCTGAACTCTTGGGATAAGCTGGTCACGGCTTTCTTAGCCAAGTTCTTTCCTCCTCAAAAGCTGAGCAAGCTTAGAGTGGATGTTCAAACCTTCAAAAAAAAAGATGGTGAATCCTTCTATGAAGCTTGGGAAAGATACAAGCAGCTGACCAAAAAGTGTCCTTCTGACATGCTTTCAGAATGGACCATCCTGGATATATTCTATGATGGTTTATCTGAGCTATCAAAGATGTCATTGGATACCTCTACAGGTGGATCTATTCACCTAAAGAAAATACCTGCAGAAGCTCAAGAACTCATTGACATGGTTGCTAATAACCAGTTCATGTACACTTCTGAGAGGAATCCTGTGAGTAATGGGACGCCTATGAAGAAGGGAGTTCTTGAAGTTGATACTCTGAATGCCATATTGGCTCAGAACAAAATATTGACTCAGCAAGTCAATATGATTTCTCAGAGTTTGAATGGAATGCAAGCCGCATCCAACAGTACTCAAGAAGCTTCTTATGCAGAAGAAGCTTATGATCCTGAGAACCCTGCAATAGCAGAGGTGAATTACTTAGGTGAACCTTATGGAAACACCTATAATCCATCATGGAGAAATCATCCAAATCTCTCATGGAAGGATCAAAGGCCTCAACAAGGCTTTAATAATGGTGGAAGAAACAGGTTTAACAATAATAAACCTTTTTCATCATCCACTCAGCAACAGACAGAGAACTCTGAACAAAATACTTCTAATTTAGCAAACTTAGTCTCTGATCTATCTAAGGCCACTGTAAGTTTCATGAATGAAACAAGGTCTTCCATTAGAAATTTGGAAGCACAAGTGGGCCAGCTGAGTAAAAGGATCACTGAAATCCCTCCTAGTACTCTCCCAAGCAATACAGAAGAGAATCCAAAAGGAGAGTGCAAGGCCATTGACATAACCAAAATGGCCGAACCCAAAGAGGGAGAGGAGGACGTGAATCCCAAGGAGGAAGACCTCCTGGGACGCCCAGTGATCAATAAGGAGTTTCCCTCTGAGGAACCAAAGGACTCTGAGGCTCATATAGAGACCATAGAGATTCCATTGAACCTCCTTATGCCATTCATGAGCTCTGATGAGTATTCCTCTTCTGAAGAGAATGAGGATGTTACTGAAGAGCAAGCTGCCAAGTTTCTTGGTGCAATCATGAAGCTAAATGCCAAATTATTTGGTATTGAAACTTGGGAAGATGAACCTCCCTTGTTCACCAATGAACTAAGTGATCTGGATCAACTGACATTGCCTCAGAAGAAACAGGATCCTGGAAAGTTCATAATACCGTGTACCATAGGCACCATGATCTTTAAGGCTCTGTGTGACCTTGGTTCAGGAATAAACCTCATGCCCCTCTCTGTAATAGAGAAACTGGGAATCTATGGGGTGCAAGCTGCTAAAATCTCATTAGAGATGGCAGACAATTCAAGAAAACAGGCTTATGGACAAGTAGAGGACGTGTTAGTAAAGGTTGAAGGCCTTTACATCCCTACTGATTTCATAGTCCTGGATACTGGAAAGGAAGAGGATGAATCCATCATCCTAGGAAGACCTTTCCTAGCCACAGCAAGAGCTGTGATTGATGTGGACAGAGGAGAATTAATCCTTCAAGTGAATGAGGACAACCTTGTATTTACAACTCAAGGATCTCTCTCTGCATCCATGGAAAGGAAGCAGAAAAAGCTTCTCTCAAAGCAGAGTCAAACAAAGCCCCCACAGTCAAACTCTAAGTTTGGTGTTGAACTCCCATATCCAAACTCTAAGTTTGGTGTTGGAGAGTCTCAACAATGCTCTGAACATCTGTGAGGCTCCATGAGAGCCCACTGTCAAGCTATTGACATTAAAGAAGCGCTTGTTGGGAGGCAACCCAATTTTTTATTTATCTAACACTATTTTTCTTAGTTATATGTCTTTATAGGTTCATGATCATGTGGAGTCACAAAATAAATATAGAAATTGAAAACGGAATCAAAAACAGCAGAAGAAAAATCACACCCTGGAGGAAGCATCTGCCTGGCGTTCAACGCCAGAACAGAGCATGGTTCTGGCGCTGAACGCCCAAAATGGGCAATGTCTGGGCGCTGAATGCCCAAAATGGGCATCATCTGGGCGCTGAATGCCAGAAATGCACCCTGGAGAGGAGCTGGCGCTGAACGCCCAGAACAAGCATGGTTCTGGCGTTCAACGCCAGAAATGGCCAGTAAATGGGCGTTGAACGCCCAAAATGGGCACCAACCTGGTGCTGAACGCCCAGAGTTGTGTGCAAGGGCATTTTACATGCCTAATTTGGTGCAAGATTGTAATTCCTTGAACACCTCAGGATCTGTGGACCCCACAGGATCACCTCAGGATCTGTGGACCCCACAGGATCCCCACCTACCTCCACTCACTTCTTCTCATCCCTCACCACTCTCTTTCACACAATCCCATAAACACTCTTCCCCAAAACCCTTCACCAATCACCTCAATCCCTCTTCCCCATCACCTCTTCACCACTCACATCCATCCACTATTCCCCATAAACCTACCTCATAAACTCCACCTACCTTCAAAATTCAAAATCAATTTCCCACCCAAACCCACCCTACATGGCCGAAACTTAACCCCCCTCCCTCCCCTATATAAAGCCTTCCATTATTCCTCATTTTTCACACAACACAACCCTCTCTTCTCTTCTTGGCCGACACACAACCCCTTCTCCCTCTCCTCTATTTTTTTCTTCTTCTTCATCTATTCTTTCTTCTCTTGCTCGAGGGCGAGCAAAATTCTAAGTTTGGTGTGGTAAAAGCATAAGCTTTTTGTTTTTCCATTACCATTGATGGCACCTAAGACCGGAGAATCCTCTAGAAAAGGGAAAGGGAAGACAAAAGCTTCCACCTCCGAGTCATGGGAGATGGAAAGGTTCATCTCCAAAGCTCATCAAGACCACTTCTATGATGTTGTGGCCAAGAAGAAGGTGATCCCTGAGGTCCCTTTCAAACTCAAAAGAAATGAGTATCCGGAGATCCGACATGAAATTCAAAGAAGAGGTTGGGAAGTTCTAACAAATCCCATCCAACAAGTCGGCATCCTAATGGTTCAAGAGTTCTATGCCAATGCATGGATCACCAAGAACCATGATCAAAGTAAGAACCCGGATCCAAAGAACTATGTTACAATGGTTCGGGGGAAATACTTAGATTTTAGTTCGGAAAATGTGAGGTTGGCATTCAACTTGCCAAACATGGAAGAGAACGCACGCCCCTACACAAGGAGAGTCAACTTTGATCAAAGGTTGGACCAAGTCCTTATGGACATATGTGTAGAAGGAGCTCAATGGAAGATTGACTCCAAAGGCAAGCCGGTTCAACTAAGAAGATTGGACCTCAAGCCTGTAGCTAGAGGATGGTTGGAGTTCATTTAATGCTCAATCATTCCCACTAGCAACCGGTCTGAAGTTACTATAGACCGGGCCATCATGATCCATAGCATCATGATTGGAGAAGAGGTGGGAAGTTCATGAGATTATACCTCAAGAACTCTACAAGGTGGCTGACAAGTCCTCCACTATGGCAAGGTTAGCCTTTCCTCACCTCATTTGCCACCTATGCAATTCGGCTGGGATTGACATAGAGGGAGATATCCTCATTAAAGAGGACAAGCCCATCACTAAGAAAAAGATGGAGCAAGCAAGAGAGCCCATTCATAGAGCTCAAGAGGTGTATGAAGCTCATCACTATGAGATCCTGGAGATGCCTCAAATGCACTTTCCTCCACAAAACTATTGGGAGCAAATCAACACCTCCCTAGGAGAATTGAGTTCCAATATGGGACAACTAAGGGTGGAACATCAAGAGCACTCCATCATCCTTCATGAAATAAGAGAAGATCAAAAAGCAATGAGGGAGGAGAAACAAAAACAAGGAAGAGACATAGAAGAGCTCAAGGACATCATTGGTTCCTCAAGAAGGAAACGCCACCATCACTAAGGTGGATTCATTCCTTGTTCTTATTTCTTCTATTTTTCGTTTTCTATGTTATGTGCTTATCTATGTTTGTGTCTTCATTACATGATCATTAGTAGTTAGT
This sequence comes from Arachis hypogaea, assembly GCF_003086295.3. Taxonomy (NCBI): domain Eukaryota; kingdom Viridiplantae; phylum Streptophyta; class Magnoliopsida; order Fabales; family Fabaceae; genus Arachis; species Arachis hypogaea. The sequence goes on from NC_092053.1 coordinate 111,460,664, forward strand.
AACTATGTCTTAAAGTTATGAATGTCCTATGAATCCATCACCTCTCTTAAATGAAAAATGTTTTAATTCAAAAGAACAAGAAGTACATGAGTTTCAAATTTATCCTTGAACTTAGTTTAATTATATTGATCTGGTGACAATGCTTCTTGTTTTCTGAATGTATGCTTGAACAGTGCATATGTCTTTTGAAGTTGTTGTTCATGAATGTTAAATATGTTGGCTCTTGAAAGAATGATGACTAGGAGACATGTTATTTGATAATCTGAAAAATCATAAAAATGATTCTTGAAGCAAGAAAAAGCAGCAAAGAACAAAGCTTGCAGAAAAAAAATAGGCGAAAAAAAAATAATAGAAAGAAAAAGAAAAAGCAAGCAGAAAAAGCCAAAAGCTCTTAAAACCAAGAGGCAAGAGCAAAAAGCCAATAACCCTTAAAACCAAAAGGCAAGGGCAAATAAAAAGGATCCCAAGGCTTTGAGCATCAGTGGATAGGAGGGCCTAAAGGAATAAAATCCTGGCCTAAGCGGCTAAACCAAGCTGTCCCTAACCATGTGCTTGTGGCGTGTAGGTGTCAAGTGAAAACTTGAGACTGAGCGGTTAAAGTCAAGGTCCTAAGCAAAAAAAGAGTGTGCTTAAGAACCCTGGACACCTCTAATTGGGGACTTTAGCAAAGCTGAGTCACAATCTGAAAAGGTTCACCCAATTATGTGTCTGTGGCATTTATGTATCCGGTGGTAATACTGGAAAACAAAGTGCTTAGGGCCACGGCCAAGACTCATAAAATAGCTGTGTTCAAGAATCATCATACTGAACTAGGAGAATCAATAACACTATCTGAACTCTGAGTTCCTATAGATGCCAATCATTCTGAACTTCAAGGGATAAAGTGAGATGCCAAAACTATTCAAGAGGCAAAAAGTCCCGCTCATATGATTGAAGCTATGTTTCATTGATAGTTTGGAATTTATAGTATATTCTCTTCTTTTTATCCTATTTGATTTTCAGTTGCTTGGGGACAAGCAACAATTTAAGTTTGGTGTTGTGATGAGCGGATAATTTATACGCTTTTTGGCATTGTTTTTAGTATGTTTTTAGTAGGATCTAGTTACTTTTAGGGACGTTTTCATTAGTTTTTATGTTAAATTCAAATTTCTGGACTTTACTATGAGTTTGTGTGTTTTTCTGTGATTTCAGGTATTTTCTGACTGAAATTGAGGGACTTGAGCAAAAATCAGATTCAGAGGTTGAAGAAGGACTGCTGATGCTGTTGGATTCTGACCTCCCTGCACTCAAAGTGGATTTTCTGGAGCTACAGAACTCTAAATGGAGCGCTTCTAATTGCGTTGAAAAGTAGACATCCAGGGCTTTCCAGCAATATATAATAGTCCATACTTTGGCCAAGAATAGACGACGCAAACTGGCGTTCAACGCCAGCTCTCTGCCCAATTCTGGCGTCTAGCGCCAGAAAAGGATCCAAAACCAGAGTTGAACGCCCAAACTGGCACAAATGCTGGCGTTCAACTCCAAGAAGGACCTCTACACGTGCAACACTCAAGCTCATCCCAAGCACACACCAAGTGGGCCCCGAAAGTGGATTTATGCATCAATTACTTACTTCTGTAAACCCTAGTAGCTAGTTTATTATAAATAGGACCTTTTACTATTATATTAGACATCTTTGGAACATCTTTGGACGCCTGGTTCTTAGATCAGAGGGGCTGGCCATTCGGCCATGCCTGGACCTTTCACTTATGTATTTTTAACGGTAGAGTTTCTACACTCCATAGATTAAGGTGTGGAGCTCTGCTGTTCCTCAAAGATTAATGCAAATTACTACTGTTTTCTATTCAATTCATCTTATTTCGCTTCTAAGATATTCATTCGCACTTCAACCTGAATGTGATGAACGTGACAATCATCATCATTCCCCATGAATGCGTGCCTGACAACCACTTCCATTCTACTTTCGATTGAATGAGTGTCTCTTAGATCTCTTAACCAGAATCTTCGTGGTATAAGCTAGATTGATGGCGGCATTCAAGAGAATCCGGAAAGTCTAAACCTTGTCTGTGGTATTCCAAGTAGGATTCAATGATTGAATGACTGTGACGAGCTTCAAACTTGCAATTTCTGGGCGTAGTGACAGACGCAAAAGGATAGTAAATCCTATTCCAGCATGATCGAGAACCGACAGATGAATAGCCGTGCCGTGACAGGGTGCGTTGACCATATTCACTGAGAGGATATGATGTAACCATTGACAAGGGTGATGCCTCCAGACGATTAGCCGTGCCGTGACAGGGCATTTGGATCATTTTCCCGAGAGAAGACCGAAAGTAGCCATTGACAATGGTGATGCATTACATAAAGCCAGCCATGGAAAGGAGTAAGACTGATTGGATGAAGATAGCAGGAAAGCAGAGGTTCAGAGGAACGAAAGCATCTCTATTCGCTTATCTGAAATTCTCACCAATGATTTACATAAGTATTTCTATCCCTATTTTATTAATTATTTTCGAAAACCCCCATTACTATTTTATATTCGCCTAACTGAGATTTACAAGGTGACCATAGCTTGCTTCATACCAACAATCTCCGTGGGATTCGACCCTTACTCACGTAAGGTATTACTTGGACGACCCAGTGCACTTGCTGGTTAGTTGTGCGAAGTTGTGAACCATGGTATTGGCATCATGTTTTTTTGGCGCCATTACCAGGGAAAGAAAGAGCGATGAATTTTACATAATCAAAGTGTAGTCACAATTTCTGCGCACCACTTAGCTCCCTCAATTTCAGCCAGAAAATACCTGAAATTACAGAAAAACACACAAACTCATAGTAAAGTCCAGAAATATGAATTTTGCCTAGAAACTAATGAAAATAAGCTAAAAACTAACTAAAACATACTAAAAACTATATGAAATTAACCCCAAAAAGCGTATAAAATATCCGCTCATCACAACACCAAACTTAAACTATTGCTTGTCCCCAAGCAACTAGACAAATAAAATAGAATACAAATAAGTCAAGAAGCAATAATATCTCAGAGTTTTTGAGTGAAGCTCATATTCTAATTAAATGAGCGGGACTAGTAGCTTTTTGCTTCGGAACAGTTTTGGCATCTCACTTTATCCATTGAAGCTCAGAATAATTGGCATCTATAGGAACTTAGAATTTAGATAGCGTTATTGATTCTCCTAGTTCAGTATGTTGATTCTTGAACACAGCTACTTTTATGAGTCTTGGCCGTGGCCCTAAGCACTTTGTTTTCCAATATTACCACCAGATACATAAATGCCACAGACACATAATTGGGTGAACCTTTTCAAATTGTGACTCAGCTTTGCTAAAGTCCCCAATTAGAGGTGTCCAGGGTTCTTAAGCACACTCTTCTTTTTACTTTGGACCTTGACTTTAACCGCTCAGTCTCAAGGTTTCACTTGACACCTTCACGCCACAAGCACATGGTTAGGGACAGCTTGGTTTAGCCGCTTAGACTAGGATTTGATTCCCTTAGGCCCTCCTATCCACTGATGCTCAAAGCCTTGGATCCTTTTTATTATCCTTGCCTTTTGGTTTTAAGGGCTATTGGCTTTTTCTGCTTGCTTTTTTTTTTTGCAAGCTTTGTATTCACTGCTTTTTCTTGCTTCAAGAATCATTTTTATGATTTTTCAGATTACCAATAACATGTCTCATGTTCATCATTCTTTCAAGAGCCAACATATTTAACATTCAAGAACATCAAATTTCAAAGACATATGCACTGTTCAAGCATTCATTCAGAAGGCAGAAAGCATTGCCACCACATGTAATTAATCAGAATTTCTTGTATTAAAAACTCGAAAAATACTGCCTCCTTATCCTAAAGAAAATCTTCTATTTTATTCATGTTTAATGATGATGAGAAAAATAAATTATAGCTTAATTGGAGATAAAATAACTACTAATTACTACTATAACTACTAAGGTAGAACTCAAATAAGAACAATTATCACAGAGTTAAGGCTAAGATTAGGGCTCAACAACCTTGAGTTTGGGATGTGGATGTTCCTCTAGTCTGTGGAGTGCTTGGTCCTTCAAGAGATAACTTATGACGCTTCAGTTCCTTTAAGTCACGCCCTTGCTCTTCTTGTTCCCTGAGCAGTTTGCAGAGCATACTATTTTGATTTTGCTGTTCTTCCTTTATTTGGTCCATAGATTCTTGCAACTTGGTAACATATGCTTCAAGCTGTTCCCAATATTCAAATTGAGGGACTTCCGAGAGGAATTCTTGCGCCCTCCTCTTGGTGGGGTCATCTTGCACTTGTTATTTTTCCATTGTGATTTTAGTGATTGGTTACTCCACTGAGATATACTCTGTTATTCCCATCTTTACTCCAGCATCTTTGCAGAGCATAGAGATTAAGCTTGGATAAGCCAACCTGGCATCCTTGGAGTTCTTGTTAGCAAGTATGTAAAATTCAGATGGGATCAGTTGATGAACTTCTACTTCTTTTCCCAACATAATGCAATGGATCATCACTGCTCTTTTAACAGTGAATTCAGAACGGTTGCTTGTGGGTAATATAGAACGCCCAATGAAGTCCAGCCAACCTCTGATGACTGGTTTGAGATCTTCTCTCTTGAGTTGATTTGGGACACCCTTGATGCTAGTGGTCCAACTGGCTCCAGAGATGCATATATCCTCTAGAATCTTATCCAGGCCCTTGTTTGTTCTCATCATTCTCCTACTGAAGGAGTCTGGATCATCTTTCAGCTGAGGTAGCTTAATGATCTCCCTGATTTTGTCAGGGTGAATGTGAACAATCTTTCCTCTAACCAAAGTTTAATAGTCATAGAGGGCAGTTCCAGATATTCTCTGCCTGTCTATTTGCCACAGATTAGCGTAGAATTCCTTAACCATATTCCTTCCCACTTTCGTTTCAGGATTAGCTAGGACTTTCCAGTTCCTGTTTCGAATCTGCTCTTGGATCTCCAGATATTCATCTTCTTTCAGATCGAACTTGACTTCCGGGATCACTGATCTTAGACCCATTATTTTGTAGTAATGGTCTGAATGTTCTTTGGTTAAGAACCTCCCTTGATTCCAAAGTGGTTTTGGAATGCTCTCTCTCTTGCCTCTTGGAGTGGGTTGTTTTCCTTTAGGAGCCATGATCTTAGTGGGTATGGTTTAGTGATCACGGATAAACACACCAAACTTAGAGGTTTGCTTGTCCTCAAGCAAAAGAAAAGAAAGGAGATGGGTAGAAGGAGAGCTTGTGTCAAATGGTGGATGAGGGGGGGCCGAATGTGGTTTTAAAAAGGGAGGGGGTGGGATTTTTGAAAATATTAAAAAGATAAGATAGAAGATATGATTTAAAAAAATATGATATGAAAATATGTGATTTAAAATTGAAAAGATATGAAAGATGTTTGAAAAATATAAATTTGGATTTTGAAAAAGATATTGATGAGTTGAAAAGATTTTAGAAGGAAAAGAGATAGATTTGTTTTGGAAAATTTGAAAAAGAGTTGGATTGGATTGAAAAAGAATTTGTGTTTATGGATTAAGATACATTTGATATTTTTAAAGTAGGGTTTTTAGAAATTAGGGTTCTTAGAAATCAGGGTTTGTAACATGTTTATGCAAGAATTCATGAATTGAAACATGAAAATTAAAATTAAAATGAAAAATATGAAGTAAAAATGAATTAACCTCCTCCCCACCATCCTGGCGTTAAACGCCCAAACGCTGCATGTTTTGAGCGTTTAACGCCCAATTGCTGCTTCTCCTGGGCGTTCAACGCCCAGCTGCTGCTTCTTTCTGGCGTTGAACGCCAGGAACTCCTTTGTCACTAGGCGTTTTTCTGAACGCCCAAGACGCTGTAAATCTGGCGTTAAACGCCCAGAAGGAGCTTCTTTCTGGCGTTCAACGCCCAGAAGATGCTTCTTTCTGGCATTTAACGCCCAGGTAGCTATCCTTACTGGCGTTTTCTTGCCAGTGAGCTCTTTTTCTCTGTTTTGTGTGCTGAATCCTTCTGTAACCCTGTAAACTTATGCAATTGACTCTTTACCTTAGTATCAATGAACTTTATATAAACAAATAAAATCAAGAATAGGGAAAAATGCTAGAGGAAGTGATGCCAATGGCTGGGTTACCTCCCAGCAAGCGCTTTTTTATTGTCTTTAGCTGGACCTTGCTGAGCTTTTTAATCTAGCCTCAGCCTTGAGCATTCTTACTCAACATTACCTTCAAGATAATGCTTGATTCTCTGTCCATTAACAATGAACTTCCTATCAGAGTCAATGTCTTGAAGCTCCACATAACCATATGGTGATACACTTGTAATCACATATGGTCCCCTCCACCGGGACTTCAGTTTCCCGGGGAATAGCCTGAGCCTAGAGTTAAACAACAGAACTTTTTGTCCTGGTTCAAAGATTCTAGAAGATAGCTTTCTGTCATGCCATCTTTTTTATTTCTCTTTATAAAACTTGGCATTTTCGAAAGCAGTGAATCTGAATTCCTCTAGCTCATTCAGCTAGAGCAATCTTTTTTCTCCAGCTAGTTTGGCATCAAAGTTTAGGAATCTGGTTGCCCAGTAGGCCTTATGTTCTAGTTCCACGGGCAGGTGACAAGCCTTACCATACACAAGTTGGTACGGAGAGGTCCCTATATGAGTCTTGAATGCTGTTCTGTAAGCCCACAGAGCATCATCCAAGCTTCGTGCCCAATCCTTTCTACGGGTACTTACAGTCTGTTCCAGGATTCTTTTCAGTTCTCTGTTAGAAACTTCAGCTTGTCCATTTGTATGTGGATGATATGGAGTCGCCACCTTGTGGCGAATCCCATACCGGACCATGGCGGAGTAAAGCTGTTTGTTGCAGAAGTGAGTGCCCCCATAACTGATTAGTACCTTAGGGACACCAAATCTGCTGAATATATGTTTCTGGAGGAACTTCAGTACTGTTTTAGTATCATTGGTGGGTGTGGCAATGGCCTCTACCCATTTTGTTACATAGTCAACTGCCACCAGAATATAAAAGGCCCCATGAAATCAATTCCCCATACATCAAACAACTCAATCTCTAAGATTCCTTGTTGAGGCATGGCGTAACTATAAGGCAAATTACCAGCTCTCTGGTAACTGTCATAGTTACGTACAAACTCCCGGGAATCTCTGTAGAGTGTAGGCCAGCAGAAACCACATTGGAGGACCTTGGTGGCTGTTCGCTCACCTCCGAAATGGCCTCCATATTGTGATCCATGACAATGCCATAGGATCCTCTGTGCTTCTTCTCTAGGCACACACCTACGGATTATTCCGTCTGCACATCTCTTAAAGAGATAGGGTTCATCCCATAAGTAGTACTTTGCATCAGAAATTAATTTTTTCTTTTGTTGCCTGCTGTATGCCTTGGGTATGAACCTTGCAGCTTTATAGTTTGCAATGTCTGCCAACCATGGTGTTTCCTAAATGGCGAAAAAATGCTCATCCGGAAAGGTTTCAGAGATTTCAATAGAGGGAGAGGGCGCCCCTTCTACTGGCTCTATTCGGGACAGATGATCAGCCACTTGGTTTTCTGTCCCTTTTCTGTCTGTTATTTCTATATCAAACTCTTGTAGAAGCAATACCCATCTTATAAGCCTGGGTTTTGAATCCTGGTTTGTAAGTAGATATTTAAGAGCAGCATGGTCAGTGTACACAATCACTTTTGATCCTACTAAGTATGATCTAAACTTGTCAATGCATAGACCACTGCAAGCAATTCCTTTTCTGTGGTTGTGTAATTTTTCTGGGCATCATTTAAAACACGGCTAGCATAATAAATGACATGCAGAAGTTTGTCATGCCTCTGCCCCAGTACTGCACCAATGGCATGATCACTGGCATCACACATTAATTCGAATGGTAATGTCCAGTCTGGTGCAGAGATAACTGGTGCTGTGACCAGCTTAGCTTTCAGAGTTTCAAACGCTTGCAGGCACTCTGTGTCAAACAAAAATGGCGTGTCAGTATCTAGCAGGTTGCTTAGAGGTTTTGCAATTTTTAAAAAATCCTTTATGAACCTCCTATAGAATCCTGCATGCCCCAGGAAGCTTTTGATTGCCTTAACATTGGCAGGTGGTGGTAATTTTTCAATTACCTCTATTTTAGCTTGATCCACCTCTATTCCCTTGTTTGAAATTTTATGCCCAAGGACAATCCCTTCAGTCACCATAAAGTGACATTTTTCCCAGTTTAAAACCAGGTTGGTCTCTTGGCATCTTTTCAAAACCAGTGTCAGGTGATCAAGACAGGAGCTGAATGAGTCTCCATATACTGAGAAGTCATCCATGAAGACTTCCAGAAATTTTTCCACCATATCAGAGAAAATAGAGAGCATGCATCTCTGAAAGGTTGCAGGCGCATTACACAGCCCAAAAGGCATCCTTCTGTAAGCAAATACTCTAGATGGACATGTGAATGCTGTTTTCTCTTGATCCTGGGGATCTACTGCAATTTGGTTGTAGCCTGAATAGCCATCCAAAAAGCAGTAATAATTATGACCTTCTAGTCTTTCTAGCATTTGGTCTATGAATGGTAAAGGAAAATGATCCTTTCTAGTGGCTGTATTGAGCCTTCTGTAATCAATACACATGCGCCACCCTGTAACTATTCTTGTAGGAACCAGTTCATTTTTTTCATTATGAACCACTGTCATGCCTCCCTTTTTAGGGACAACTTGAACAGGACTCACCCAGGGGTTATCAGAAATAGGATAAATAATCCCAGCCTCCAGTAATTTAGTGACCTCTTTCTGCACCACTTCCTTCATGGCTGGATTTAGCCGCCTCTGTGGTTGAACCACTGGCTTAGCATCATCCTCCAATAGGATTTTGTGCATGCATCTAGCTGGACTTATGCCCCTAAGGTCACTTATGGACCACCCAAGAGCTGTCTTGTGTGTCATTAGCACTTGGATTAGTGCTTCCTCTTCTTGTGGATTTAAAGCAGAGCTTATGATCACTGGAAAAGTATCACCTTCTCCCAGAAATACATATTTCAAGGATGGTGGTAATGGTTTGAGCTCGGGTTTAGGAGGTTTTTCCTCTTCCTGAGGAAATTTCAGAGGCTCTCTCAATTCCTATGAATCCTCTAGATCAAGCGGAACATCTTTAAAAATGTTTCCCAACTCTGATTCGAGACTCTCATCCATGTTGATCTCCTCTACCAGAGAGTCAATAAGATCAACTTTCATGCAGTCTTTTGGTGTGTCTAGATGCTGCATGGCATTGACAACATTCAACTTAAACTCATCCTCATTGACTCTCAGGGTTATTTCCCCCTGTTGGACGTCAATGAGAGTTCGTCCAGTTGCTAGGAAAGGTCTTCCTAGAATGAGAGTAGCACTCTTGTGCTCCTCCATTTCCAGCACAACAAAGTCAGTGAGAAAAGCGAATGGCCCAACCCTGACAATCATGTCCTCAATCACGCCTGATGGGTATTTAATGGAGCCATCAGCAAGTTGGAGACATATCCGGGTTGGTTTAACTTCTTCAGTTAAACCAAAGTTAAACCAAGCTTTCTGATGGTGGATGCAGGTATTAGGTTGATGCTTGCTCCAAGATCACATAAGGCTGTCTTGGTGCAGTTATCCTCTAATATGCATGGTATCAGAAAGCTTCCGTGATCTTTAAGCTTTTCAGGAAAGCTTTTCAGAATGACTGCACTGCATTCTTCAGTGAGGAGAACTCTTTCAGTTTCTCTCCAATCCTTCTTATGACTTAAGATCTCTTTCATGAACTTGGCATAAGAAGGTATTTGCTCAAGTGCCTCTGCAAACGGAATCTTTATTTCAAGAGTCCTGAGATAATTTGCAAAGCGAGCAAATTGTTTATCCTGCTCCTCTTGGCGGAGCTTTTGAGGATAAGGTATCTTGGCTTTATATTCCTCAACCTTGGTTGCTGCAGGTTTATTTCCTACAGAAGTGGTTGAAGAAGCCTTTTTGGAGGGGTTGTCATCAGCACTTGTGTGTATCTGATCCCTCACTGGCATTTGAGTGCCAGGGTTGGAAGCTGGAGTGACGTTAGACGCCAACTCCTCATCTGCTCCTGGCGTCTGAACGCCAGAACTGTGCTTCCTTTGGGCGTTCAACGCCAGTTCCTTGCTTGTTTTTGGCGTTGAACGCCAGTCCTGAGCATGGTTTGGGCGTTCAGCGCCAGTCTTCCACCCAATCTCTGGCGTTTTAGCGCCAAAATTATTTCTCTCCGGGCTCTTACTGTCCTCAGATGGATTTTGGGTAAGTTGCTCATTTCTTGGCTTCCTGCTACCTTGAGGTGGGGTATTTAATGTCTTCCCACTTCTTAATTGAACTGCTTGGCATTCTTCTGTTATTTGTTTTGACAGCTGTTGCTTTATTTGCTTTAATTGTACTTCCATATTTATATTAGCCATCCTTGTCTCTTGTAGTCTATCCTTGAATTCGGCTAACTGCTTTGTTAGAAAATCCAATTCCTGATTGAATTCAGCAGCTTGTTCTATAGGGCTGAGTTCAGCAATTACTGTTTTAGCCTCTTCTTTCATGGAAGGGTCACTGCTTAGGTACAGATGCTGATTTCTGGCAACTGTATCAATGAGCTCTTGAGCTTCTTCAATTGTCTTTCTCATGTGGATAGATCCACCAGCTGAGTAATCTAGAGAAAGCTGAGCCCTTTTTGTAAGCCCATAATAGAAGATGTCTAGCTGAACCCACTCTGAAAACATTTCAGAGGGGCATTTTCTTAGCATCTCTCTGTATCTCTCCCAGGCATCATAAAGAGATTCATTATCTCCTTGTTTAAAGCCTTGGATGTCCAGCCTTAGCTGTGTCATCCGTTTTGGAGGAAAGTATTGATTCAGGAATTTTTCTGTCAGCTGTTTTCATGTCTTTATGCTAGCCTTAGGTTGGTTATTTAACCACCTCTTAGCTTGGTCTTTTACAGCAAATGGAAACAGTAATAATCTGTAGACATCCTGATCTACTTCCTTATCATGTACTGTGTCAGCAATTTGTAAAAACTGTGCCAGAAACTCTGTAGGTTCTTCCTGTGGAAGACCGGAATACTGGCAACTTTGCTGCACCATGATAATGAGCTGAGGATTCAACTCAAAGCTACTGACTCCAATGGAGGGTATACTGATACTACTCCCATATGAAGCAGTAGTGGGGTTAGCATATGACCCCAGAGTCCTTCTGGACTGTTCATTTCCACTTAGATCCATGATGGAGAAAGGGAGATGATAAAAAAAATATTTTATTTATTTATTTATTTATTTCGAAAATAAAATAAATTAAAATAAAATAAATAAAAATGGTTGAAGATTTTCGAAAAATGAAAAGAGTGGTTTAGGAAGTTTTGAAAAAGATATGATTTTTGAAAAAGGTTTTAAATTTTGAAATAAAAATCTGGATTTTAAGAGCAATTTTCGAAAATTTGCTTTAAAATGGAGAGAAAATATATTTTTTTGAATTTGATAAGGAGAGAGAAAAACAATAAAATAGCACAAGATTTAAAATTTTTAGATCTAATGCTCCTTGTTTTTGAAAATTTTGGAGGGAAAACACCAAGGAACACCAAACTTAAAAATTTTAAGATCAAGACACAAGGTAAAGTCAAGAACACCTTGAAGACTCACAAGAACAACAAGAACATGAAGATAGAACACCAAACTTAAAATTTTTAGAAAACCAAACTAAAATTTTCGAAAACCAAAGAAAAATCAACAAGAAAACACCAAACTTAAAGTTTGGCACAAGATTTAATAGAAAAATTATTTTTGAAAAAGAAGATTTTGAAAAGAATATACCCAATTACCAAGAACATAGACCAACGCTCTAGCCAATTGGGTAGTAAATATAACACTTGTTTTGAAGAAGTATTTTTAATAACTAAGAAAAAAAAATTTTTTTGAAAAATTTAAAAAAAAAAGAAAATAAGGATTTTAAAAAGAAAGTTTCAACCAAAAACAATAATAGAAGACTCTAAACCAAAAAGAAAAAATTGTTCCTAATCTAAGCAACAAAATAAACCGTCAGTGTCCAAACTCGAACAATCCCCGACAACGGCTCCAAAAACTTGGTGCACGAAAATTACTTCACACTATGTAATTCCGCACAACTAACCAGCAAGTGCACTGGGTCGTCCAAGTAATACCTTACGTGAGTAAGGGTCGATCCCACGGAGATTGTTGGTTTGAAGCAAGCTATGGTTATCTTGCAACTCTTAGTCAGGATATTAATTTGTGGTTATCAATTGACTTGCAAATGAACAAGAGAGCGTGAATTAAAGGTTACTTGTTATGCAGTAAATGAGAATATGTTGGAGTTTTGGAGATGCTTTGTCTTTTGAATCTCTGCTTTCTCCCTATCTTCTTCTTCACGCACGCACATCCCTCCTATGGTAAGCTGTGTGTTGGTGGATTACCGTTGTCAATGGCTACCATCCTTCCCCTCAGTGAAAATGGTCCAGGTGCGCTGTCACCGCACGGCTAATCATCTGTAGGTTCTCGATCATAGCGGAATAGGATTTACTATCCTTTTGCGTTTGTCACTACGCCCAGCACTCGTGAGTTTGAAGCTCGTCACAGTCATCCAATCCCAGAATCCTACTCGGAATACCACAGACAAGGTTTAGACTTTTCGGATTCTCAAGGATGCTGCCAATGGATTCTAGCTTATACCACGGAGATTCTGATTAAGGAATCTAAGAGATACTCATTCAATCTGATGTAGAACGGAGGTAGTTTTCAAACACACGTTCATGGATTGAAGAAGGTGATGAGTGTCACAGATCATCACCTTCTCTATAATTAAGCGCGAATGAATATCTTAGATAGGAACACGCATGTTTGAATGGAAAACAGAAATAGTTGCATTATTTCATCAAAACACAGCAGAGCTCCTCACCCCCAGTAATGGAGTTTAGAGACTCATGCCGTCAGAGATTACAAAGTTCAGATCTAAAAATGTCATGAGATCCAAAATAAATCTCTAAAAGTTGTTTAAATACTAAACTAGTAACCTAGGTTTACAGAAAATGAGTAAACTATGATAGATAGTGCAGAAATCCACTTCTGGGACCCACTTGGTGTGTGCTGGGGCTGAGACTAAATCTTCTCACGTGCCTGGGCTGTTTTGGGCGTTCAACGCCAGGTTGTAACCTGTTTCTAGCGTTGAACTCCAACTTGTAACTTGTTTCTGGCGCTGGACGCCAGACTGCAACATGAAACTGGCGTTGAACGCCAGTTTACATCATCTATCCTTGAGCAAAGTATGGACTATTATATATTTCTGGAAATCCCTGGATGTCTAATTTCCAATGCAATTGGAAGCGCGTCAATTGGACTTCTGTAGCTCCAGAAATTCCATTCCGAGTGCAGAGAGGTCAGGATCCAACAGCATCAGCAGTCCTTTTTCAGCCTGAATCAGATTTTTGCTCAGCTCCCTCAATTTCAGCCAGAAAATACCTGAAATTACAGAAAAACACACAAACTTATAGTAAAGTCCAGAAATATGAATTTTTCCTAGAAACTAATGAAAATAAGCTAAAAACTAACTAAAACATACTAAAAACTATATGAAATTAACCCCAAAAAGCGTATAAAATATCCGCTCATCACAACACCAAACTTAAACTGTTGCTTGTCCCCAAGCAACTAGACAAATAAAATAGAATATAAATAAGTCAAGAAGCAATAATATCTCAGAGTTTTTGAGTGAAGCTCATATTCTAATTAAATGAGCGGGACTAGTAGCTTTTTGCTTCCGAACAGTTTTGGCATCTCACTTTATCCATTGAAGCTCAGAATGATTGGCATCTATAGAAATTTAGAATTTAGATAGTGTTATTGATTCTCCTAGTTCAGTATGTTGATTCTTGAACACAGCTACTTTTATGAGTCTTGGCCGTGGCCTTAAGCACTTTATTTTCCAATATTACCACCGGATACATAAATGCCACAGACACATAATTGGGTGAACATTTTCAAATTGTGACTCAGCTTTGCTAAAGTCCCCAATTAGAGGTGTCCAGGGTTCTTAAGCACACTCTTATTTTTGCTTTGGACCTTGACTTTAACCGCTCAGTCTCAAGTTTTCACTTGACACCTTCACGCCACAAGCACATGGTTAGGGACAGCTTGGTTTAGCCGCTTAGACCAGGATTTGATTCCCTTAGGCCCTCCTATCCACTGATGCTCAAAGCCTTGGATCCTTTTTATTATCCTTGCCTTTTGGTTTTAAGGGCTATTGGCTTTTTCTGCTTGCTTTTTTTTTTTGCAAGCTTTGTATTCAGTGCTTTTTCTTGCTTCAAGAATCATTTTTATGATTTTTCAGATTACCAATAACATGTCTCATGTTCATCATTCTTTCAAGAGCCAACATATTTAACATTCAAGAACATCAAATTCCAAAGACATATGCACTGTTCAAGCATTCATTCAGAAGGCAGAAAGCATTGCCACCACATGTAATTAATCAGAATTTCTTGTATTAAAAACTCGAAAAATACTGCCTCCTTATCCTAAAGAAAATCTTCTATTTTATTCATGTTTAATGATGATAAGAAAAATAAATTATAGCTTAATTGGAGATAAAATAGCTACTAATTACTACTATAACTACTAAGGTAGAACTCAAATTAGAACAATTATCACAGAGTTAAGGCTAAGATTAGGGCTCAACAACCTTGAGTTTGGGATATGGATGTTCCTCTAGTCTGTGGAGTGCTTGGTCCTTCAAGAGATAAATTATGATGCTTCAGTTCCTTTAAGTCACGCCCTTGCTCTTCTTGTTCCCCGAGCAGTTTGTAGAGCATACTGTTTTGATTTTGCTGTTCTTCCTTTATTTGGTCCATAGATTCTTGCAACTTGGTAACATATGCTTCAAGCTGTTCCCAATATTCAAATTGAGGGACTTCCGGGAGGAATTCTTGCGCCCTCCTCTTGGTGGGGTCATCCTGCACTTGTTGTTTTTCCATTGTGATTTTAGTGATTGGTTACTCCACTGAGATATACTCTATTATTCCCATCTTTACTCCAGCATCTTTGCAGAGCATAGAGATTAAGCTTGGATAAGCCAACCTGGCATCCTTGGAGTTCTTGTTAGCAAGTATGTAAAATTCAGATGGGATCAGTTGATGAACTTCTACTTCTTTTTCCTACATAATGCAATGGATCATCACTGCTCTTTTAACAGTGACTTCAGAATGGTTGCTTGTGGGTAATATAGAACGCCCAATGAAGTCCAGCCAACCTCTGGCGACTGGTTTAAGATCTTCTCTCTTGAGTTGATTTGGGACACCCTTGCTGCTGGTGGTCCACCTAGCTCTAGGGGTGCATATATCCTCTAGAATCTTATCCAGGCCCTTGTTTGTTCTCATCATTCTCCTATTGAAGGAGTCTAGATCATCTTTCAGCTGAGGTAGCTTAAAGATCTCCCTGATTTTGTCAGGGTGGATGTGAACAATCTTTCCTCTGACCAAAGTTTGATAGTCGTAGAGGGCAGTTCCAGATATTCTCTGCCTGTCTGTTTGCCACAGATTAGCGTAGAATTCCTGAACCATATTCCTTCCCACTTTCGTTTCAGGATTAGCTAGGACTTCCCAGTTCCTGTTTCGAATCTGCTCTTGGATCTCCGGATATTCATCTTCTTTTAGATCAAACTTGACTTCCAGGATCACTGATCTTAGACCCATTATTTTGTAGTAATGGTCTGAATGTTCTTTGGTTAAGAACCTCCCTTGATTCCAAAGTGGTTTTGGAATGCTCTCTTTCTTGCCTCTTGGAGTGGGTTGTTTTCCTTTAGGAGCCATGATCATAGTGGGTATGGTTTAGTGATCACGGATAAACACACCAAACTTAGAGGTTTGCTTGTCCTCAAGCAAAAGAAAAGAAAGGAGATGGGTAGAAGGAGAGCTTGTGTCGAATGGTGGATGAGAGGGGGGGCCGAATGTGGTTTTAAAAAGGGAGGGGGTGGGATTTTCGAAAATATTAAAAAGATAAGATAGAAGATATGATTTAAAAAAATATGATATGAAAATATGTGATTTAAAATTGAAAAGATATGAAAGATATTTGAAAAAGATATTGATGAGTTGAAAAGATTTTAGAAGGAAAAGAGATAGATTTGTTTTGGAAAATTTGAAAAAGAGTTGGATTGGATTGAAAAAGAATTTGTGTTTATGGATTAAGATACATTTGATATTTTTAAAGTAGGGTTTTTAGAAATTAGGGTTCTTAGAAATCAGGGTTTGTAACATGTTTATGCAAGAAATCATGAATTGAAACATGAAAATTAAAATTAAAATGAAAAATATGAAGTAAAAACGAATTAACCTCCTCCCCACCATCCTGGCGTTAAACGCCCAAACGCTGCATGTTTTGGGCGTTTAACGCCCAATTGCTGCTTCTCCTGGGCGTTCAACGCCCAGCTGCTGCTTCTTTCTGGCGTTGAACGCCAGGAACTCCTTTGTCACTGGGCGTTTTTCTGAACGCCCAGGACGCTGTAAATCTGGCGTTAAACGCCCAGAAGGAGCTTCTTTCTGGCGTTCAACGCCCAGAAGATGCTTCTTTCTGGCGTTTAACGCCCAGGTAGCTATCCTTATTGGTGTTCAACGCCCAATGGATGCTTCTTTTGGGCGTTGAACGCCCAATTGTGCCTCTTACTGGCGTTTTCTTGCCAGTGAGCTCTTTTTCTCTGTTTTGTGTGCTGAATCCTTCTGTAACCCTGTAAACTTATGCAATTGACTCTTTACCTTAGTATCAATGAACTTTATATAAACAAATAAAATCAAGAATAGGGAAAAATGCTAGAGGAAGTGATGCCAATGGCTGGGTTGCCTCCCAGCAAGCGCTTCTTTATTGTCTTTAGCTGGACCTTGCTGAGCTTTTTAATCTAGCCTCAGCCTTGAGCATTCTTGCTCAACATTACCTTCACGATAATGCTTGATTCTCTGTCCATTAACAATGAACTTCCTATCAGAGTCAATGTCTTGAAGCTCCACATAACCATATGGTGATACACTTGTAATCACATATGGTCCCCTCCACCGGGACTTCAGTTTCCCGGGGAATAGCCTGAGCCTAAAGTTAAACAACAGAACCTTTTGTCCTGGTTCAAAGATTCTAGAAGATAGCTTTCTATCATGCCATCTTTTTTATTTCTCTTTATAAAGCTTGGCATTTTCGAAAGCAGTGAATCTGAATTCCTCTAGCTCATTCAGCTGGAGCAATCTTTTTTCTCCAGCTAGTTTGGCATCAAAGTTTAGGAATCTGGTTGCCCAGTAGGCCTTATGTTCCAGTTCCACGGGCAGGTGACAAGCCTTACCATACACAAGTTGGTACGGAGAGGTCCCTATAAGAGTCTTGAATGCTGTTCTGTAAGCCTGATGAGCGGATAATTTATACGCTTTTTGGCATTGTTTTTAGTAGGATCTAGTTACTTTTAGGGATGTTTTCATTAGTTTTTATGTTAAATTCACATTTCTGGACTTTACTATGAGTTTGTGTGTTTTTCTATGATTTCAGGTATTTTCTGGCTGAAATTGAGGGACTTGAGCAAAAATCATATTCAGAGGTTGAAGAAGGACTGCTGATGCTGTTGGATTCTGACCTCCCTACACTCAAAATGGATTTTCTGGAGCTACAGAACTCAAAATGGCGCGTCGAATTGCGTTGGAAAGTAGACATCCAGGGCTTTCCATCAATATATAATAGTCCATACTTTGGCCGCGTTTAGACGACGCAAAAGGGCGTTGAACGCCAGTTCTACGCTGCAGTCTGGAGTTAAACGCCAGAAACACGTCACGAACCAGAGTTGAACGCCAGAAACACGTTACAAACTGGCGTTCAACTCCAAGAATGACCTCTCCACGTGTAAACTTCAAGCTCAGCCCAAGCACACACCAAGTGGGCCCCGGAAGTGGATTTATGCATCAATTACTTACTTCTGTAAACCCTAGTAACAAGTTTAGTATAAATATGACTTTTTACTATTGTATTAGAGATCTTCGGATCATCTTATGATTTTTTAGTTCATCTTTGGATTATATTGATCACGTTTTGGGGGCTGGCCATTCGGCCATGCCTGAACCTTTCACTTATGTATTTTTCAACGGTAGAGTTTTTACACTCCATAGATTAAGGTGTGCAGCTCTGCTGTTCCTCATGAATTAATGCAAAGTACTACTGTTTCTTTATTCAATTCAACTTATTCCGCTTCTAAGATAGTCATTCTCACTTCAATATGAATGTGATGAACGTGACAATCATCATCATTCCCCTACGAATGCGTGCCTGACAACCACTTTCGTTCCACCTTAGATTGAATGAATATCTCTTGGATCTCTTAATCAGAATCTTCGTGGTATAAGCTAGATTGATGGCGGCATTCATGAGAATCCGGAAATTCTAAACCTTGTCTGTGGTATTTCGAGTAGGATTCAGGGATTGAATGACTGTGACGAACTTCAAACTCGCGAGTGCTGGGCGTAGTGACAGACGCAAAAGGATAGTAAATCCTATTCCAGTATGATCGAGAACCTCCAGATGATTAGCCATGCAGTGACAGCGCATCGGACCATTTTCACAGAGAGGATGGGATGTAGCCATTGACAACGGTGATGCCCTTACATAAAGCCAGCCATGGAAAGGAGTAGGACTGATTGGATGAAGACAGCAGAAAAGCAGAAGTTCAGAATAACGAAAGTATCTCTATACGCTTATCTGAAATTCCCACCAATGAATTACATAAGTGTTTCTATCTTTATCTTCTAGTTATTTATTATTTATTTTCGAAAACTCCATAACCATTTGATATCCGCCTGACTGAGATTTACAAGGTGACCATAGCTTGCTTCATACCAACAATCTCCGTGGGATCGACCCTTACTCACGTAAGGTTTTATTACTTGAACGACCCAGTGCACTTGCTGGTTAGTTGTGCGAAGTTGTGAAGTTATGTTTGGACCGTGGTATTGTGCACCAGTTGTTGGCGACATTTCCAGGGAGAGAACGAACAACAAATTTTACAACCTCTGAGTAACAATTTCGCATACCAAGTTTTTGGCGCCGTTGTCGGGCATTGTTCGAGTTTGGACAACTGACGGTTCATTGTGTTGCTCAAATTGGGTAATTTTCTTCTTATTTTATTTTCAAAAATTTTTCAAAAATATTTTCTTCTTTTTCGTTTTTCCCAATTGATATTCGAAAAAAAAAATAAATCTTTTCAAAAAAATTTTATATTTTTCTTCAGAATTTTTAAGAATGAATTCTAGTGTTTCATGAAGCATGTTGAAGCTTGGCTGGCTGTAAAGCCATGTCTAAAATCTTTTGGACTAATGCTTCCAAACCATCAGCATAGAGGCAAGTTAATTTGATAACTAATGAGCAGTATATCTGAGTTACATACTAAAGCTTGACTGGCTATTAAGCCATGTCCAACCCTTTGATTGGAGCTTTGGGCTAATATTGAAAGATTCCTGGAATTCTTCTTAAAGATTTTGGAATTCTTATTTTCTTTTTCACATTAATTTTCGAAAAAAAAATCCAAAAAAATCATAAAATCATAAAAATAAAAAATATTTTGTATTTCTTGTTTGAGTCTTGAGTCAATTTTTAAGTTTGGTATCAATTGCATTTTTTCTAAAATTTTTTATGCATTTTTCGAAAATTCATGCATTCATAGTGTTCTTCATGATCTTCAAGTTGTTCTTGGCCAGTCTTCTTGTTTGATCTTCATATTTTCTTGTTTTGTGTCTTTTCTTGTTTTTCATATGCATTCTTGCATTCATAGTGTCTATACATGAAAAATTTCTAAGTTTGGTGTCTTGCATGTTTTCTTTTCTTGAAAATTTTTCAAAAATAAGTTCTTGATGTTCATCTTGACATTCAAAGTGTTCTTAGTGTTCATCTTGACATTCAAAGTGTTCTTGCATTCATCACATGTTTTGATCCAAAATTTTCATGCATTGAGTCTTTTTCATGTTTTTCTCTTTCATCATTCAAAATTCAAAAATCAAAAAAATATCTTTCCCTTTTTCTCTCTTAAAATTTCGAAAATTTGGATTGACTTTTTCAAAACTTTTTAAAATTTAGTTGTTTCTTATGAGTCAAATCAAATTTTCAATTTGAAAATCTTATCTTTTCAAAATCTTTTTCAAAAATCAAATCTTTTTCATTTCTCTTATTTATTTTCGAAAATTTTAAAAATATTTTTCAAAAATCTTTTTCTTAATTTTACATCATATTTTCGAAAATATCATCAACAATTAATGTTTTGATTCAAACTTTAAGTTCTAGAATCATATCTTGTGATTTCTTGTGAATCAAGTCATTAATTGTGATTTTAAAAATCAAATCTTTTTCAAAACTAATTTCAATCATATCTTTTCAAAAAAAATCTTATCTTTTTCAAAAATTTGATTTTCAAATATCTTTTCTAACTTCTTATCTTCTTATCTTTTCAAAATTGATTTTCAAATCTTTTTCAACTAACTAATTGACTTTTTGTTTGTTTCTTATCTTTTCAAAACTACCTAACTAACTCTCTCTCTCTCTAATTTTCGAAAATCTCTTCCCTCTTTTTCAAAAATTCTTTTTAATTAACTAATTGTTTCAATTTTTAAATTTTAATTTGCTTTCATTCCTAATTTTCGAAAATCACTAACCCCTTTTAATTTGCTTTCATCTACTAACACTTCATCTTACCCAAATTCGAACCCCCTCTTCCATCTGTGTTCGAATTTTCTCTTCTTCCCTTCTTTACATTACATTCTTTTCTTCTTCTACTCACACAGGGGAACCTCTATACCTGGGTAAAAAGGATCCATATTATTATTATTTTTCTGTTCCCTCTTTTTCATATGAGCAGGAGCAAGGACAAGAACATTCTTGTTGAAGCAGACCCTGAACCTGAAAGGACTCTGAAGAGGAAACTAAGAGAAGCTAAAATATAACAATCCAGAGATAACCTTACAGAAATTTTCGAATAGGAAGAGGAGATGGCAGCCAAAAATAATAATAATGCAAGGAGGATGCTTGGTGACTTTACTGCACCTAATTCCAATTTACATGGAAGAAGCATCTCCATCCCCACCATTGAAGCAAACAATTTTGAGCTGAAACCTCAATTAGTTTCTCTGATGCAGCAGAACTGCAAGTTCCATGGACTTCCATCTGAAGATCCTTTTCAATTCTTAACTGAATTTTTGCAGATCTGTGATACTGTTAAGACTAATGGAGTAGATCCTGAAGTCTACAGGCTCATGCTTTTCCCTTTTGCTGTGAGAGACAGAACTAGAGTATGGTTGGACTCTCAACCTAAGGATAGCCTGAACTCTTGGGATAAGCTGGTCAAGGCTTTCTTAGCCAAGTTCTTTCCTCCTCAAAAGCTGAGTAAGCTTAGAGTGGATGTTCAAACCTTCAGACAGAAGGAAGGTGAATCCCTCTATGAAGCTTGGGAGAGATACAAGGAACTGACCAAAAAGTGTCCTTCTGACATGCTTTCAGAATGGACCATCCTGGATATATTCTATGATGGTCTGTCTGAATTAGCTAAGATGTCATTGGATACTTCTACAGGTGGATCCATTCATCTAAAGAAAACGCCTGCAGAAGCTCAAGAACTCATTGACATGGTTGCTAATAACCAGTTCATGTACACTTCTGAGAGGAATCCTGTGAGTAATGGAACGCCTCAGAAGAAGGGAGTTCTTGAAATTGATACTCTGAATGCCATATTGGCTCAGAATAAAATATTGACTCAGCAAGTCAATATGATTTCTCAGAGTCTGAATGGAATGCAAGCTGCATCCAACAGTACTCAAGAGGCATCTTCTCAAGAAGCGGCTTATGATCATGAGAACCCTGCAATAGCAGAGGTAAATTACATGGGTGAACCCTATGGAAACACCTATAATCCCTCATGGAGAAATCACCCAAATCTCTCATGGAAGGATCAACAAAAGCCTCAACAAGGCTTTAATAATGGTGGAAGAAACAGGTTTAGCAATAGCAAGCCTTTTCCATCATCCACTCAGCAACAAACAGAGAACTCTAAACAAAATACCTCTAATTTAGCAAACTTAGTCTCTGATCTATCTAAGGCCACTCTGAGTTTCATGAATGAAACAAGGTCCTCCATTAGAAATTTGGAAGCACAACTGGGCCAGCTGAGTAAGAAGATCACTGAAACCCCTCCTAGTGCTCTCCCAAGCAATACA
Organism: Arachis hypogaea; assembly: GCF_003086295.3. NCBI lineage: Eukaryota > Viridiplantae > Streptophyta > Magnoliopsida > Fabales > Fabaceae > Arachis > Arachis hypogaea. Next base: position 111,482,883 of record NC_092053.1, read on the forward strand.
GAAGAAAATCTAAAAGGAGAGTGCAAGGCCATTAATATAACCATCATGGCCGAATCCAAGGAGGAAGGGAAGGACGTGAATCCCAAGGAGGAAGACCTCCTGGGACGTCCAGTGATCAATAAGGAGTTTCCCTCTGAGGAACCAAAGGAATCTGAGACTCATCTAGAGACCATAGAGATTCCATTGAACCTCCTTACGCCCTTCATGAGCTCTGATGAGTATTCTTCTTCTGAAGAGAATGAGGATGTTACTGAAGAGCAAGTTTCCAAGTTCCTTGGTACAATCATGAAGCTGAATGCCAATTTATTTGGTAATGAGACTTGGGGAGATGAACCTCCCATGTTCACCAATGAACTAAATGCATTGGATCAACTGAGATTGCCTCAGAAGAAACAGGATCCTGGAAAGTTCCTAATACCTTGTACTATAGGCACCATGACCTTTGAGAAGGCTCTATGTGACCTTGGGTCAGGAATAAACCTCATGCCACTCTCTGTAATGGAGAAACTGGGAATCTTTGAGGTGCAAGCTGCTAGAATCTCATTAGAGATGGCAGACTATTCCAGAAAACAGGCTTATGGACAAGTAGAGGACATGTTAGTAAAGGTTGAAGGCCTTTACATCCCTGCTGATTTCATAATCCTAGATACTGGGAAGGATGAGGATGAATCCATCATCCTTGGAAGATCCTTCCTAGCCACAGCAAGAACTGTGATAGATGTTAACAGAGGTGAATTAGTCCTTCAATTAAATAGGGACTCCCTTGTGTTTACAACTCAAGGTTATCCTTCTGTAAACATGGAAAAGAGGCATAGTAAGCTTCTCTCAAAACAGAGTCAACCAGAGCCTCCACAGTCAAACTCTAAGTTTGGTGTTGGGAGGCCACAACCAAACTCTAAGTTTGGTGTTGAACTCCCATATCCAAACTCTAAGTTTGGTGTTGGGGAGTCTCAACAATGCTCTGAACATCTGTGAGGCTCCATAAGAGCCCACTGTCAAGCTATTGACATTAAAGAAGCACTTGTTGGGAGGCAACCCAATATTTATTTAATTATATTTTTTATTGGTTATATGTCTTCATAGGTTCATGATCATGTGAAGTCACAAAAACAATTGAAAAAAATGGAAGAAAAATCAAAAATAGCAGAAGAAAAATCACACCCTGGAGGAAGGACTTAAGGAGCATATGGCTGGCGTTCAACGCCAGAACAGAGCATGGATCTGGCGTTGAACGCCAGAAATGCACACTGAGGAAGAGCTGGCACTGAACGCCAGAAACAAGCATCTGGGCGCTGAACGCCCAGAACAAGCATCAATTCGGCGTTAAAACGCCAGAATTGCATGCAAAGGCATTTTACATGCCTAATTGGTGCAGGGATGCAATTTCTTGACACCTAAGGATCTGTGGACCCCACAGGATCATCTCAGCATCTGTGGACCCCACAGGATCCCCACCTACCACCACTCACTCTCTTCCCTCTTCTCAATGCTCATCCTCTCTTCCCAATAAACACTCTTCCCCAAAACTCTTCACCAATCACCTCAATCTCTCTTCCCTATCACCACTTTACCACTCACATCCATCCACTCTTCCCCATAAACCTACCTCATAAACTCCACCTACCTTCAAAATTCAAAATCAATTTCCCACCCAAACCCACCCTATATGGCCGAAACTAACTCCCTCCTTTCCTCCATATTTTCTTCTTCTTCTTCATCTATTCTTTCTTCTCTTGCTCGAGGGCGAGCAATATTCTAAGTTTGGTGTGGTAAAAGCATAAGCTTTTTGTTTTTCTATTACCATTGATGGCACCTAAGACCGGAGAATCCTCTAGAAAAGGGAAAGGAAAGACAAAAGCTTCCACCTCCGAGTCATGGGAGATGGAAAGATTCATCTCCAACGCTCATCAAAACCACTTCTATGATGTTGTGGCCAAGAAAAAGGTGATCACCGAGGTCCCTTTCAAGCTCAAGAGAAATGAGTATCCGGAGATCCGACATGAAATCCAAAGAAGAGGTTGGGAAGTTCTAACAAACCCCATCCAACAAGTCGGCATCCTAATGGTTCAAGAGTTCTATGCCAATGCATGGATCACTAAGAACCATGATCAAAGTAAGAACCCGAACCCAAAGAATTATCTCACCATGGTTCGGGAAAAATACTTAGATTTTAGTCTGGAAAATGTGAGGTTGGCGTTTGACTTGCCTATGATGCAAGGAGATGCACGCCCCTACACTAGAAGGGTCAACTTTGATCAAAGGTTGGACCAAGTCCTCATGGACATATGTGTGGAAGGAGCTCAATGGAAGATTGACTCAAAAGGCAATCCAGTTCAACTTAGAAGACTGGACCTTAAGCCTGTGGCTAGAGGATGGTTGGAGTTCATCCAACGCTCCATCATCCCCACTAGCAACCGATCTGAAGTTACTGTGGATCGGGCCATCATGATTCATAGCATCATGATTGGTGAGGAAGTAGAAGTTCATGAAGTCATCTCCCTTGAACTCTACAAAATAGCCGAAAATCCCTCCCAAGGCTAGCTTTCCCTCATCTTATTTGCCATCTATGTTACTCAGCTGGAGCTTTCATAAAAGGAGACATTCCCATTGAGGAAGAGAAGCCCATCACTAAGAAAAGGATGGAGCAAACAAGAGAGCCCACTCATGGAGCTCAAGAAACGCATGAGGAAGCTCACCATCAAGAAATTCCTGAGATACCTCAAGGGATGCACTTTCCTCCACAGAATTTTTGGGAGCAAATCAACACCTCCCTAGGAGAATTAAGTTCCAACATGGGATAATTAAGGGTGGAACATCAAGAGCACTCCATCGTACTCCATGAAATTAGAGAAGATCAAAGAGCAATGAGGGAGGAGCAACAAAGACAAGGAAGAGACATAGAAGAGCTCAAAGACATCATTGGTTCCTCAAGAAGGAAACGCCACCATCACTAAGGTGGACTCATTCCTTGTTCTTAAATTCTCTGTTTTTCGTTTTCTCTATGTTAAGTGCTTATCCATGTTTGTGTCTTATTACATGATCATTAGTATTTAGTAACTTTGTCTTAAAGTTATGAATGTCCTATGAATCCATCACCTCTCTTAAATGAAAAATGTTTTAATTCAAAAGAACAAGAAGTACATGAGTTTCGAATTTATCCCTGAACTTAGTTTAATTATATTGATGTGGTGACAATACTTTTTGTTTTCTGAATGAATGCTTGAACAGTGCATATGTCTTTTGAAGTTGTTGTTTAAGAATGTTAAATATGTTGGCTCTTGAAAGAATTATGACAAGGAGACATATTATTTGATAATCTAAAAAATCATAAAAATGATTCTTGAAGCAAGAAAAAGCAGTGAATACAAAGCTTGCAGGAAAAAAATGGCGAAAAAAATTAGAAAAAGAAAAAGCAAGCAGAAAAAGCCAAAAGCTCTTAAAACCAAAAGGCAAGGGTAATAAAAAGGATCCCAAGGCTTTGAGCATCAGTGGATAGGAGGGCCTAAAGGAATAAAATCCTGGCCTAAGCGGCTAAACCAAGCTGTCCCTAACCATGTGCTTGTGGCGTGAAGGTGTCAAGTGAAAACTGGAGACTGAGCGGTTAAAGTCAAAGTCCAAAGCAAAAAAAAAAGAGTGTGCTTAAGAACCCTGGTCACCTCTAATTGGGGACATTAGCAAAGCTGAGTCACAATCTGAAAAGGTTCACCCAGTTATGTGTCTGTGGCATTTATGTATCCGGTGGTAATACTGGAAAACAAAGTGCTTAGGGCCACGGCCAAGACTCAAAAAGTAGCTGTGTTCAAGAATCAACATACTGAACTAGGAGAATCAATAACACTATCTGAACTCTGAGTTCCTATAGATGCCAATCATTCTGAACCTCAATGGATAAAGTGAGATGCCAAAACTATTCAAGAGGCAAAAAGCTACAAGTCCCGCTCATCTGATTAGAGCTATGTTTCATTGATAGTTTGGAATTTATAGTATATTCTCTTCTTTTCATCCTATTTGATTTTCAGTTGCTTGGGGACAAGCAACAATTTAAGTTTGGTGTTGTGATGAGCGGATAATTTATATGCTTTTTGGCATTGCTTTTACTATGTTTTTAGTAGGATCTAGTTACTTTTAGGGATGTTTTCATTAGTTTTTATGTTAAATTCATATTTCTGGACTTTACTATGAGTTTGTGTGTTTTTCTGTGATTTCAGGTATTTTCTGGCTGAAATTGAGGGACTTGAGCAAAAATCAGATTCAGAGGTTGAAGAAGGACTGCTGATGCTGTTGGATTCTGACCTCCCTACACTCAAAATGGATTTTCTGGAGCTACAGAACTCAAACTGGCGCGCTTCCAATTGCGTTGGAAAGTAGACATCTAGGGCTTTCCATCAATATATAATCGTCCATACTTTGGCCGAGTTTAGACAACGCAAAAGGGCGTTGAACGCCAGTTCTACGCTGCAGTCTGGAGTTAAACGCCAGAAACACGTCACGAACCAGAGTTGAACGCCAGAAACACGTTACAAACTGGCGTTCAACTCCAAGAATGACCTCTCCACGTGTAAAATTCAAGCTCAGCCCAAGCACACACCAAGTGGGCCCTGGAAGTGGATTTATGCATCAATTACTTACTTCTGTAAACCCTAGTAACTAGTTTAGTATAAATAGGACTTTTTACTATTGTATTAGAGATCTTCGGATCATCTTATGATTTTTTAGTTCATCTTTGGATCATATTGATCATGTTTTGGGGGCTGGCCATTCGGCCATGCCTGAACCTTTCACTTATGTATTTTTCAACGGTAGAGTTTCTACACTCCATAGATTAAGGTGTGGAGCTCTGCTGTTCCTCATGAATTAATGCAAAGTACTACTGTTTCTTTATTCAATTCAACTTATTCCGCTTCTAAGATAGTCATTTGCACTTCAATATGAATGTGATGAACGTGACAATCATCATCATTCCTCTACGAACGCGTGCCTGACAACCACTTCCGTTCCACCTTAGATTGAATGAATATCTCTTGGATCTCTTAATCAGAATCTTCGTGGTATAAGCTAGATTGATGGCGGCATTCATGAGAATCCGGAATGTCTAAACCTTGTCTGTGATATTCCAAGTAGGATTCAGGGATTGAATGACTGTGACGAACTTCAAACTCGCGAGTGCTGGGCGTAGTGACAGACGCAAAAGGATAGTAAATCCTATTCCAGTACGATCGAGAACCTCTAGATGATTAGCCATGCAGTGACAGCGCATCGGACCATTTTCACAGAGAGAATGGGATGTAGCCATTGACAACGGTGATGCCCTTACATAAAGCCAGCCATGTAAAGGAGTAGGACTGATTGGATGAAGACAGCAGGCAAGCAGAAGTTCAGAAGAACGAAAGTATCTCTATACGCTTATCTGAAATTCCCACCAATGAATTACATAAGTGTTTCTATCTTTATCTTCTAGTTATTTATTATTTATTTTCGAAAACTCCATAACCATTTGATATCCGCCTGACTGAGATTTACAAGGTGACCATAGCTTGCTTCATACCAACAATCTCCGTGGGATCGACCCTTACTCACGTAAGGTTTTATCACTTGGACAACCCAGTGCACTTGCTGGTTAGTTGTGTGAGTTGTGAAGTTATGTTTGGACCGTGGTATTGTGCACCAGTTGTTGGCGTCATTGCCAGGGAGAGAACGAACAACAAATTTTACAACCTCTGAGTAACAATTTCGCATACCAAAGCCCACAGAGCATCATCCAAGCTTCGTTCCCAATCCTTTCTACGGGTACTTACAGTCCGTTCTAGGATTCTTTTCAGTTCTCTGTTAGAAACTTCAGCTTGCCCATTTGTCTGTGGATGATATGGAGTCGCCACCTTGTGGCGAATCCCATACCGGACCATGGCGGAGTAAAGTTGTTTGTTGCAGAAGTGGGTGCCCCCATCACTGATTAGTACCCTAGGGACACCAAATATGCTGAATATATGTTTCTGGAGGAACTTTAGTACTATTTTAGTATCATTGGTGGGTGTGGCAATGGCCTCTACCCATTTTGATACATAGTCAACTACCACCAGAATATAAGTGTTTGAGTATGATGGTGGGAAAGGCCCCATGAAATCAATTCCCCATACATCAAACAACTCAATCTCCAAGATTCCTTGTTGAGGCATGGCGTAACTATGAGGCAAATTACCAGCTCTCTGGCAACTGTCACAGTTACGTATAAACTCCTGGGAATCTCTGTAGAGTGTAGGCCAGTAGAAACCACATTGGAGGACCTTGGTGGCTATTCGCTCACCTCCGAAATGGCCTCCATATTGTGATCCATGGCAATGCCAAAGGATCCTCTGTGCTTCTTCTCTAGGCACACACCTACGGATTATTCCGTCTGCACATCTCTTAAAGAGATAAGGTTCATCCCACAAGTAGTACTTTGCATCAGAAATTAATTTTTTCTTTTGTTGCCTGCTGTATGCCTTGGGTATGAACCTTGCAGCTTTATAGTTTGCAATGTCTGCAAACCATGGTGTTTCCTGAATGGCGAACAAATGCTCATCCGGAAAGGTTTCAGAGATTTCAATAGAGGGAGAGGGCGCCCCTTCTACTGGCTCTATTCGAGATAGATGATCAGCCACTTGGTTTTCTGTCCCTTTTCTGTCTGTTATTTCTATATCAAACTCTTGCAGAAGCAATACCCATCTTATAAACATGGGTTTTGAATCCTGCTTTGTAAGTAGATATTTAAGAGCAGCATGGTCAGTGTACACAATCACTTTTGATCCTACTAAGTATGATCTAAACTTGTCAATGGCATAGACCATTGCAAGCAATTCCTTTTCTGTGGTTGTGTAATTTTTCTGGGCATCATTTAAAACACGGCTAGCGTAATAAATGACATGCAGAAGTTTGTCATGCCTCTGCCCCAGTACTGCACCAATGGCGTGATCACTGGCATCACACATTAATTCGAATGGTAATGTCCAGTCTGGTGCAGAGATAACTGGTGCTGTGACCAGCTTAGCTTTCAGAGTTTCAAATGATTGCAGGCACTCTGTGTCAAACAAAAATGGCGTGTCAGCAGCTAGCAGGTTGTTTAGAGATTTTGCAATTTTTGAAAAATCCTTTATGAACCTCCTATAGAATCTTGCATGCCCCAGGAAGCTTCTGATTGCCTTAACATTGGCAGGTGGTGGTAATTTTTTAATTACCTCTATTTTAGCTTGATCCACCTCTATTCCCTTGTTTGAAATTTTATGCCCAAGGACAATCCCTTCAGTCACCATAAAGTGACATTTTTCCCAGTTTAAAACCAGGTTGGTCTCTTGGCATCTTTTCAAAACCAGTGTCAGGTGATCAAGACAGGAGCTGAATGAGTCTCCATATACTGAAAAGTCATCCATGAAGACTTCCAGAAATTTTTCCACCATATCAGAGAAAATAGAGAGCATGCATCTCTGAAAGGTTGCAGGCGCATTACACAGCCCAAAAGGCATCCTTCTGTAAGCAAATACTCCAGATGGACATGTGAGGTATAAGGACTCCTTCCACGACTGCTCGGCTTTGAGGAGTGCTGCTCATCGTCCAAGGAGAATGACGGAACACCTCGGTAATGCGAAACACGGCGGTGGGAGCACCTGCAAAAAGCACTCCGACACTCAAGCCATAACAAAATATTAAGAAAGCAATACGAATGAGAAGTGAAATGTATTTGTAACCTGTTTTCTCCTGGGCTATCTGGTTTGTTTATATAGATGAGTGAAGTGTTAGCTTCCGTTTGTCCGTTCCGATCTTTTTGGTGGGGTGACGAGTGCTGTTGTTATTGATAACGGACTAGAGATGGTGTTTGACTTGTGTGAAACTATGATCAAGTTGTGGCTGAGTTCTGCGTTATTATCTCCGGATTATTTGGTCGGTTTTGATGTTGATCTTCTTACCGAGTTTATGGGGTACACGTCAAGGGTAAATGAGGGTTAATTGTCATTTTCAAATTAAATTGGGCTAGATAAAAAGTCCATTGTACATATTTATAGAAATATCATTGTCTCCCTAGCGGGACTAAAAAAAATCAGAAACATCCTTGCAATCCCTCAACCCCTTAACCTGATCGGCCTCCTAAAGCATAGCCTGTGCCCGATGTGGATTCTGGCCGTTGCCACCACACAGACACCCAAGATAGCGGGCCAACTCCCCACAGACGCATCAACGGCGGTCATCCTCGTACATATCATTAGGACAGTAGCATGTGTGTGGCTCGAACAACAGACGATTCTCGCACTGAGTTGGATTGCATCGGCAAAGGCCTCCACAACGCCGATTAGCCTCCTTACAGCAACATCGGCAGGTCTTTAGCGAGCCATGCACCCACAGAATTTTGAAAATAAGTTCTTTTCATAGTTGAAGAGAATGAAAAATCCCTTAAAAGATATCTGTTGAGTTATTACACTTTATATACTATGTACTTCTTGTGTACTCCCACTAAAAAAAATTACAACAAATAAACCCTACATCTATTACTAATAAAACAATAATTTAGGTAACAATAATTACATGATCTAATAATATTAATTTTTTTAAACACATACAAATAAATACAAATTAATTAATAAATCAATAAAATAAAAATTATTTATTCTAAGAAAAAAAATTTATACATAATTATTTAATTATATAAAGATACTCAGACTTCGAAATTATTTTTTGGATATAGTTTATGAATTGTAATTTTTATTGTGTCAAAATAATATACTATTATAATAGTATTGACTAATTTTATGTCTATCTTTGTATTAGTTATTTTTAAAATTTAAGACTTGATTGTTTTTAAAATGTTAATAAATACATGTATTTTAAATTTTAATTTTAAATTTTGACTATTTTATATTTTTATTTATGTAGCACTGAATCAATAAGTTCAACCTGTGACCCACCGATTGAACTAATGTATCAGCTCGGTTTTGACAACTATGCTACTACCTCTACCTTCTTCATGACTTCATCCCCATCATTATGGCTTCTACTTCTATTATTTTTATTATGTAACCACACTTTATTATCATCATTATTTCTTTTACCGGCATTATCACCGATATTAATATCATTAATATTAATGTTCTCTTCTTTCATTTCTTGTTCAATGCTATTTTTTCTTTAAAAGGTCTTTGTATTATAATTATTTTTTTTACGACATATAATTTTTAATAATGGTCTTTCTCCACTTAGCCATTACGGTAAAAAAATTTTTTAGAAATAAACTTATTTAATAGTTTTTGAGAGTTTGAAACCCCATAAACTATAAATAAAATCCCAACAAAATTAATTTTGTTACTATGTAACGATTTTTAGTAGAAGAATCATATCATCTCAAAATAAAAAAAAAATAAAATTAAAATATCTTTTTTTTTATAGGAATTACCTTCTCCTTCAAAAAAAATAGACCATAGTCGAATTTGGTGTTTGCTATATTTAGCCATTTTATTTTAATACGAGTCTAACGACTAATATCGGTCTATGGTATTTAATTATTTATATATCCATCAATTACTTTATTAATTAATTGTTGATTTAAAAAATATAGACTTCCAAATTCTAGCAAACCCGATTATAAGAATTAAGATTATGAATTAACACTCAAATGTTCCTAAGAAATTTTATAACCGGCACTTATTTATGGCAAATAAATTTTTTTTTTATTTTTAAAGATTATTTTCGTTAAAATGATCAATTCATTATTTTAAGAAAAGGTATGAGGAGCCAATGTAATTGCTATATAATGTGTACAATGGGAATATTTTTTGTAATTAAAATTAAATGATAATTAAAGTAATTAATTATTATTTATTTCAAATTTTAAATTCAACCCAAATAAGGATTCTATACCGTTAATAATGCAAAATTGAAAACTGCCAACCCTCTCCCCTCATTTACAGGGAATTGCTTCTCGGAAATTCTCACCTTCTCTCAACGGTGCCACCCCGCAACCCGCAACAGCTGTCATCACGCATAGCCTTGAGAGACGCTATCGTGCGCACCGCGAAGGACCGTGCAACACCGTCCCGAGGGTTGCTTCGTTCGTGCAGCCGTGGACGTCCCAGTCGGAGAAGATCCCCCTCCCCCCAGCTGGCAACGGTTCACCCTCCGACATCATCATTCATCACCACAAGGTTATACACAAACTGCACTTCTAGTTGCTCTCATTGTTCTAGTTATTGCTATCAATCTTCAAGGTGCCATTGCTGACTATGGTGGTGGTTGACAGGGTGGACATGCCACTTTCTATGGTGGTGGTGATGTTTCCGGCACAATGGGTCAGTTTATTAGAACCATTTTTTGTGCATGTGTTGATTATATTAACATAATAATAATATAAATTGTTAGTGTTGTGCATTTTGTTTAGACTTGGTCATTATTTTTTTCTGTTCTTCAACTATAGAAGATGTAAAATCTCAAACACAATGTTCTTTATGAAATTTTATGAACCACTAAGTTGGATGTTTATTCTCTATTTTTTAAGCAGATTTCAAAAAGAAAAGGCCACTTAGCAACTAATAATGAATTGTTTCCTTAAAAGAGTCTAGATGTGGTTTATCCTGATCCAAAGCGCTGCTGCTATTTTACAAAAAGTTATAACAGATATGTGAAGAGAACTGGATTCCTTTTAGCAACTGTTTAGGTAGAATTTCTAATTGGTAGAAATTTTTTTTGATGTATTGTTTAATGTATTCTCCTAACAATGCAATTCATGTTATTGCCTTTTAAGCACTATTATTTAGCTCAAATAATATAAACTTTCAAACACTATTATTTAGCTCATATATATGTTTAGCTCAAATAATATACACTTTGCAATCAAATACTAGCTAAGAGAACAACAGAGATAATATTATTCCAAAAGTTGAGTTTCAAATTCCAAGATGCATCCAAGCATAGTGGTACTATTCATTCATTCATTAACTACAACTACGGTAGAGTGTATATTGTGTTCACTTGGATCATATAGTATATAACAGATACAATAATAAATTTTCTTTCAGGCTTCAGAGAAGATTTTAGAAATCTTCATCACATATAGAAGCCTTAACAATTGAAGTGGAATGGAATCAATTTATCTTTTCCCTTATTTTCCTTATTATCCTTATCATCATCACCTTGCTTCTTACTTGAAGAACATCCTGCCACTAATAAGAACAATTAAAAATATTCAAGAAATTATTATTACGGTAATGGAAATTAAAATAATTTAATTATCATACAGCAGGGTGTAGTAGTTGCTTACATTTTTCATTAAACTTTTTGGCTCGCTCTATGATTTCTTGGCATCCAACAGTAAAATTATGCATAATCTCACCGTGTGTTTGGAACTGCTCATGGGATTCGACTTCCGGCTCCTCAAAATTCATCACCACATCTGTTGTGTTTGTTTCAGGAAAGCTTTCGACGACGGCAGCTGCGGCGGCTTCGGCTTCATTCACCTGCTGAAAGTTATCCGCTACTGATGATGATTCCAACAATGGCCGTGGCTTCTTTAGATCCTTTTCTGAAGTTGGTGCTGCTGCTTCAGATGCTAGCCTCTTACATTTATCCTTCTTATTTGGATCCTCATCCATTTCTGTTTTGTGTGCTGCAAACAATAATAATGAATTATTAAGCTATAATTACATTTTTAATTTTCTTATTCTTGGCAATGGATTATATGTTCATTTTTGGAAGTGTTATAGCTTCTGGTTTGGTGCTTGTGCTTGTTCTGTACGGTTCTGCATCAAATAAGAGAAAATTCAGTGTTCCAAGTGCAACAACACATGTACAAAGTATAAAGACATTAGAAAATGGTACATGAACTCCACCAGAAGTCTCAGAAGGATGTGATGATATCATCATTGTAGGTGCTGGTGTTGCTGGTGCAGTCCTTAATTTCACTCTTGGAAAGGTAATACAAATATTTCTTTTCTAGTTTTCTCTATTTAGAATTCTATTTTATGATGGTTTCTTTGAGTTATAGTCTCTAAATAAGTCTTAACTCATAGATAAGATCTTATACTATGGTCTAACTAAATTGACATAAATAAAATAAAATACAAAAAATGTAAGTTATAGGCCGCAAAGAATGTATATCCTAGAGAGAATAGTGTTTTGTATATATTCATTTTCTGTTTTTGTTTCTATGGCTTGGAGCTCCAATGGTTCTTTTTCATGAAGGGAAGTATAGATATATGTTCTAGAATTTAATTTTGATGCACTTTCAGTGTAAAGTAGTTAATATAGGCTGGATGTTTATTTTACTAGGTAGGTCGATAGTTATTTTCATTCTAATTTGGATGTTTATTTGATTTGGATTGAATTTAATATAATTTTGCCTGATAAGAAGAATTTGTTAAAAAATATTGTGAGCATGGTGTCTATTATAAATTAAAATTTTACTAACACGCTTAATCTTGTTTAAGTTAGTCATTTTCTTGGTGGTTTACATTGCTGATATCTATGTCATAGTACCATATGTCACTTAATTCCTTTGGTTGTTTTTTTTTTCTTTGTGTTTGATTGCAGGTCGTGGAAGTGATGGACGTGACTGAGCTAGAAACTAATGAGACGGAACTTAGTCATATTGTAGAATTGGATTTAGTGTACCATTCAATGAATTCAAGTATGCTTTGGAGTTGTTGCAGTTAGATATAAGTGATTAAGTTATAACAAGGTTATGTGACATTTAGATTTGTAAAACAAATACTAAATTGTATTTTTCTTTAGCCATTTAAACTAAGTCGGATGTTCATTTTACTATGATTGCATATGGTTCTTTCCATTCTAAAGTAGATGGTTATTTTGGGTATATTATTTGTCTTTTACTTGATTTCAATTGCACATGGCCTGCAAGTGTTTTTATTATGCCGGTTGAATTAGATTTAGTTTAATTTGATTGAATTTAAGCTGGGTTCTAGTTATGCCATTTAAACATGATGCACGAGTGGTATTTTTTGTCAATTGCTTAGTTGTTTTTTATCAACTAATGTGGATGTTCATTTTACCGTGTATGCGAATTGTTCATTTCTTTTTAGAGTGGATGTTTATTTTGGGTATACCGTTTGTCCTTTACTTTATTTTCTGGTTTTTGCATCTGCATGCTCTGCGTGTTTCTTTTTTTTTTTTTTTTGGTTTGGGAATTATAGATTAAAATACGATTCGTGTAAACATTGATATTAACTTGAAAAACAAATAGAGTCTTAATTTGAAATTAAAATAATTTTTTTTATTACATAACATTTACACGAGATATATAATTTATAGTTTAAAGAAATACTAGAAAGCTAATAGTTAGTCATCAATATTTAAAAGTGTGTTAACATAAGAAGAATCTTCAAGAAATGCTGCATCATGATGATAATGTTAAGCTCTTCAAGGCTAAGTTAAGGAAGCTTGTCAAGAGCTCTCTACTTGTAATCTTTCTCCAACATTTTGGCTGCTAGAGATTGTACATGTGATCCTTCTGTCTCTTCCTTGCTCTTCAATTTCGTAACTCGTGCGATAGTCGATGTGCACTGAAAAGCAGGAACACAGCTCAATTTTCAGGCATATCAATTACTAGTGTGTAACAAGAACTCATTAACTCCAAGCTTTAGAAGATAATCAACAATTTATGAAAAAAAGTCTTAACCTCAAAAAAGCATAACTAAATGATTAACTAAATAATTGCTTTCAATATAACCAATAAAATAGAGTGAAACTCAATTCCAACACAAAATAAAATGAACATATGCATACATAGTAAATGAACATCCGCTTTTTAGTTGATAATAAACATCTAACAAATTAACCAAAATTTCATCTGTGCACCATGTTTACATAGCCTAACTCAAACCCAACTTCAATTCAAGAAAAGATAAACTAAGACTAATCCAATTTTTCTCCATTACTCGGAAACCACTTAACAAAAGAAACTAGTGGAGCATGTACATGCAAAATTCAGCAAATCAAGCAAAAGATCAATATTATAAGTAAAATAAACTTCTACTTTTCGAATAAATGAATCATCTGCATAATAATAAAATAAACATCCACTTTAGTTGATAATAAACATCTAACAAATTAAGAAATTTTATTCAATTATTCCATTCTTAATTAAAATCCAATGCCACCACCAACAGCACAATCAGATAGCATATATGCTACTACATAAGGTCTTTTTTTGTTATTATATACATGATATGTTGCTAGTAATTAAAAAGAAGCTAAGTCATAGTTGGATGCATGCTAAAAGAAATGCAGAATACCACTTCTATGTTATGCAGCTTATTTTTTATAAAAGTCTCTTCCCTCCATGATATGTCGCTTATTTTTGGCAAAAGCTTGACATAAAAATCAATTCAAACTTGCAGCTATTCTGCAAAAAATGGCATATATTAAACAAATTATAGAAAAGATGGCCTACTGTTAATTGACTTATTCCAATGGCTAGATCAACTTTTAGTTTGTTTTTGAATAAAATTATATTTTATTTGTCTATTTCTTATATTACTTAGTTAGCAATTTAATCTTCAGAAACAACTTTCAACAACATTTTGGTGTGCAATATTTTTCAGCACAGAAAATAATTAAACCCTTCAGAATTCATAGAAATAATTTCACACAAAATGGCATATCATTAGAGTCAAAAGAGAAAGAATCAACTAACGTCATCAATGTCCCAAACCCTGGCAGTTTTGTCAAATGAAGTTGTTGCTAAACGAGGCATGCTTGGACTAAAACAAACATCGGTGCTCGTAGACGAATGCTCTTCCAGAACAGCCTTCTGCTTCAAGGTATCCATGTGCCATAAAACAGCCTGTACAGAAAAATAATTGGGAGGAAAGCGGGGGGCAAGCGAACTGGTTGCGAACGGCAACGTAGGAGGCGCGCACTGGAGGGTGAGCAGCAGGGGTCTGGACGGCGCTGATGGAGGTGCGAGGTCACTCGCCGCCGCTGCGGTGGGATGGTCAAGAGAGGTCTTAAGGATTGGGTAGGGAGGGTTGCCGTCAGAAAGAGATTGGGGAAAATTTGAATTAGGGATTAGATGATTGTAGTTAAAATAAAACTGAATAGGATTTTTAAAATTAGGGTAAAAGGTGAGTTAATTTTTATTTTTTATTGATATTGGGCTTAATAAACAGCCCATTGTACACATTGTATAGATATCCCATTGACTCCCTAATGGGATTCTTATTTTAAATAAAAAATACTATTTGTACATTAAAATCAGACACTAATATATTTGTGTATAAATATATGTGTAGTTTAATTTATTTTTAATGTGCATTTATATCCTAACATATATTTTATATCTGTGACTGATTTTGATGTACATGTAGCATTACCCATTTTAAATATATGTTAAATAAATAAGTCCATATAATTATATTAAAAAACATTAAATTTCAAAAAATATTATTATAATACAAATTAATCTCTCTAAAAGAAAATAATAAAAATATATGTCGTTTAGGTTTTGGCACTTAAATATCCAAAAAACGATGTCGTATCACTTGTTATGGGAGAAAAATTTTCAATAAATATCATTTATGATGTTTTTGGGCTATTTGAGTGCTAAAATAAAAACGATGTTGTTTTACATAGTCTAACGTAGCTTGGCATCAGGCTGTCCACGTCAGTATTTTAATAATGTTCGTACCTCAGAAATTGTTCCAGAAACTAATATCAGTTACATTCACAAAATTTGGAGACTAAATAATAGAGACAATTAAAACTTCAGGGATTAAATTAAAGTTTGCCTACAAATTTAGTGACAAAATTGAGTATTTAGCTGAGTAAAGACTTAATCTGGTCCCTATCTATTTTCACGAAGGATAAGGTGATCCTTGTCGAATAAAAATAAACACTTCGATCTTCAATCTTTTTATTTTGGCATAATATAATTCCTCTGTTAAAACATTTGTTAAATAGTCATGACAATTACTTTTATGGGGGTTTTAAATCTCTAAACCTTTTTCCTCACAAGTTCTTTTCAATAATATGACTAACTATGATTATTACTATTTATAGTTATAAAAATTGAACTAAACTGATCAATTCAACTAAAAAATTAATGAACTAAACACTAATTTATTCCAATTTAACATTTTAACCGTTAAAAAAAAATAAACCAATCAAAATTAGTATAAACTAGTATGAACTAAATTGGTCAAATAGTCAACATGTATGATCAACTTGAAAATTTTTAAAAAACACGCACAAATGGTGGAAATTAAACTTGGCTCTTCAAATATGAAGAGCAAGCTAACAACCATTATTCTCATCTGTTTTTAATTATCTTTTTTTAAAGATATATTTTTTATTGCATAAAAGAACTTTATACCTGGAGTACATTATGTTCTCCTGGAGTACATTATGTCAAGACAAAGGAATTTTTCAATTGAGATGTTAAATAAAAATTATCTAATGGGTAAAGGAGAGAAAGAAAACAATTAAGAAAGAAAGAAGTTCCAAAGTGCTAGTTACTACTGTTCATAGAGAAGGTGGTCTGAGAAAATGATGTCGCCGGTATTCCTCCTCCAACAATATCGCCTGAGACGGAATTTCCCCAGGTTCCTGGCGTTTGTCCTCGAAGACTAAAGCGTTCCGCGTCAACCAAATCTGCCATAAAAGGTAAGCCACCTGAGCACTTTTGATTCTGAAATTGGGTTTGGATTTCTCAGCTTCCATGAATTGACTCCACCAATCCCAAGCTTTTAGGTTAGGGTCGCAGGGAATAGTGCTAGCTACTGGGGAGCTGTTCCAAATTTGAAGAACTTCTGGGCAGAAGACAATGGCATGCATCGGTGTCTCCGGCGCCCATTAACAGCGGGGACAAAGGCTGCTAACATGTGGTAATTTCTCGTTCAATTTTGCTTTAACTGCAATGCCTTCATGGGCTAATCTCCAAGCAAATAATTTGACCTTTGGTGTTACTCTCATTTTCCACAAGGTCTTCCACATTTCTGAGTCTGCATATCGGGGATGGAGTGAATTCACTGGAGGGGGTGAAAGAATTGGTATGCTATACTATACCCAGATTTTACCTAGTACTCTCCTGAGTTGTTATTGCACCATATAATCGAGTCTTCCTCTTCTGTGATAGAAATTTGTTAAATTTGCTGAGCTATGTCTAGTGGAAAGCTTCCATAAGGAGTTGTTGATTCCATTCTCCCTCGGCTATGATTAGCTGTCTAACCCAGGTAAGCGATTCATCTCTGCATTCATTAACTGCAATGCAAAATGGTGGTTGGTCCCCAAACCATGGGTCTTCTCTGATTCTGACAGATCCCTGAATTGAAACTTTACACTTAACTCCTTTCTCCAAAATTTTCCTTCCTTCCAAAAGACTCTGCCAAGCCCAGGATGGTCGATTTCCTGGTTTGGCTTCTAGATAGGATCTGTATCTGAAGTACTTATTCTTGAAGATTTTGTAGAAAAGAGAATGTGGTTTAGTCATCAGCCTCCATCCTTGTTTAGCTAACATGGCTAGATTGAATGCCTTTAGGTCCTTAAACTCCATACCCCCGAAATTCTTTTCTCTGGTCATAGTGTCCCAACTGATCCATTGCATCTTATTTTCATTCTATTTCTGTCCCCCACCAAAATTGCATCATCATTCGGTGTAGTTCATCCAAGAGGGTATCTGGGAGTTTGAAACAGCCCAGAGTATAAATTGGTATAACTGAACCCACTGCTTTGATCAACACCTCCCTTCCACTAGCAGATAGAAATGATTTCTTCCAATGCGAGAGCTTCTTCACCACCTTCTCTTTTATAAAAGCAAATGTTTCTTTTTTGGTTCTGTGTACTATGGAGGGTAGCCCCAAATATTTATCCTGCATCCCAATATTTGGGACTTCCAAAGATGCCGCTAGTTCAGTTCTGATGGGTAAAGGGGTGTTTTTGCTGAAAAACACAGCAGACTTGGAGAAATTAATTTGTTGTGCACTTAGTCTGCCATATAGTTGGAGAATTTGGGATAGATTAGAGCAGTTGTATTGGGTAGCTTTACAAAATAAGAGTGAATCGTCGGCAAATAGGAGATGATGAATAGTCGGACATCTACTGTTCAATCGCAGTCCTTGAAAGAGGTTATTCTGTTCTCCTTTGTGGAGCAGATAGGATAGACCCTCTGCGCAGAAAAGAAATAGATATGGTGAGAGGGGGTCTCCTTGTCTGAGACCCCTACTTGGTTTGAAAAAACCAGTTGGTGTACCATCCACAATAACAGAATAGGATATAGTAGAGACACAAGCCTTCATCCATTCAATCCACTTTGAGCAAAAATCCAACTTCTTCATAATAAACCACACAAAACTCCATTCTACCCTATCATATGCCTTACTCATATCAACCTTTATCGCCATGTCGTTTCCCCCATAGATTTTATTCTTTAGAAAATGCATGCATTCATGAGCCACAAGAATGTTGTCGCTAATGAGTCTTCCCCGAATAAAAGCACTCTGATTGTCACTTATTAACATACTCATAAATGGTTGAAGTCGATGAACTAGAACTTTCGAGATAATTTTGTAGAAGACGGTGCTGAGACTGATTGGTCGAATTTGATTCATAGAAGTAGCTTGAGTCACTTTAGGTATCAAACAAATTTGGGTGTGGTTAAATCCCTTTAGAATACTGCTGCCACTAAAAAAACTTCTCACAGCCTTGCATACATCCCCTCTAATCCTGCCTCAATAGAACTGATAAAATTTTGTGGTGAATCCATCGTCTCCTGGGGCGGCTTCTACATTAATGGAAAATGCAGCCCTTTTAATTTCATCATCTGAGACTGGTTTAGTTAGACTCCTATTCATTTTAGAAGAAACTTTGACTCTAAGTTCGGTGAAAAATTGAGAGGGATCTTCTGGATTATTGCTTTCAAATAAATCAACAAAAAACCTCTGTGCCCTGTCGCCTATTGCCTCGGATGTGGTGCACCAATTCCCCTCTTCATCCTCTAATTTCCATATCTTGTTTCTTCTATTTCTGGACTGGTTTTTGCATGAAAAAACTTGGTATTTTGATCTCCCCATTTTAGCCAGCTCACTCTTGATTTTTCTTTCCAGTAGCGTTCCTCACTAATGTGGGCGGCAGCTATTTCATCTTCTAATAATAGAATATGTTCTTTGTCTGCTGTTGTTGGGTCTGTCGTGGCCACTGATAATAGTGCTTTCAGCTCGTCTATCTTCTTTTTAGAGTTACTTATTCCAGCTGATTGCCATTTAACCAGTTCATGTCTGTACTTCTTTAATTTCTGAAACAGTTGGTACATTGATGAACCTGGAAAAGAAGTCAGCCATGCCTCAGATACAATTTTATCAACCTCTGCCATTCCACACCATCTCTCTTGAAATCTGAAGCGCCTCTTGCCCTTATGTGTTGTCTGGTTAGTGCACATCAAGAGCGGTCTGTGGTCTGATCCTGTGTCTTCTAAGTGAGTAACATTGGCCCAAGGATACTCCTCTCTTAGTTTAGGAGATAGGAGTCCTCGGTCTAGTCTTTCTCGAATAGCACTATCTTGGCAACTTCGGTTCCACCAGGTAAACTTATCACCATTAAAACCCATATCTATCAATTGTCCTTTGTTGATAAAGTCTTGGAAAGATTGGATTGATTGAGCTGATTTCTCCCTTCCTCCCTGTTTTTCTTGATTAGACAAAATTACATTGAAATCACCAATTATTAAGTGCCGTTCTCCCCTATTCTCCATAAGATTTAGCAGCACCTCATATTGGTTATTGCGAATGTGATCAGAGCTGTGTAAATGTACTGCAAAGACTTTCCAAATCAGCTGTCTTTCTTGATCCTCTATGGAAAAAAGGATGAAAAACTCCTCAACTTTTACCACTTTCACCTTTACACCCTCTTTCCATGCAAGCGCTAGTCCACCAGCCATTCCATTAGGATTCACAGTGAAGATTTCCTGATAACCACAATTTCTCAACTGCCTTTCAACATAAGAGGGTTGTTGTTTAGTTTCACACAAAAACAACACCTCTGGGGAATGGGAATTCTTAATCCCTTTGATGTTGTGAACTGTCAGGGTTTTTCCAAACCCCAACAATTCCACATGAGCATCTTCATGGCCCTTGGGGTGCCGCTTTTGGGATGGCACCCTGTAGCCCTTCAGAAACCTCAATTGCATAACCAGTTCCTTCATGGTCTGTCTCCTTTTCTCTTTGCTCAGAGCTCCTTTTTACTCCAATGATTGGTTCAATAGAATCCCTCACATCAGTCCTTCTTGCTAGCTGTTTGATTTTCTGTTTCTTCTTGCACCTTTCTGAACTTTCATCATTGGTTCCCAGTTGAAAGCCTCCTATTCCTCCTATATTTAGCTCTCCCCCAATTCCTCCTAGGCTCTGGTTAGCTTCAGTACCAGATAGCAGTGGTAGGTTTTCCATTTTTTGATTCTGCTTTGTGGTGTTATAGGAATTGTGTATAGGTGGTGGATTTGTGTGTTCTTTTGGGGCTATGTTATTGTGAAAGAAAGGAGTATATTTTGGGTTGGATAGTGATAGTTGAGAAAAACTCTTCAATAGGCTCACTGGTGTAGGCTTACTATCTGGGTGAATTGACCTGACTTCCTTTCTTCTATGATTAGGGTAGGCATTCTCCTTAGTTTCATCAATTCTCCAGCCAAGTTGATCTGCCCTTAACTCCTTATTCCATCTTTCTTCCACTTCCTGGTTTATTTCCGAGATCTCCAAATAATTAGCACGGTTTCTAGTTTCATGTCCAATGTGTCCACAGAAGCCACAGTAAATCCCAATTTTCTCCTACTTCAGCATGATTTCAAACATAATTTTGTCAGGACTTGATACCTTAATTGACTGTCGAAGAGTTCTGGTTACATCTAAGTTGACTCTCACTTTCATAATCCTATCCTCCTTCCCTCTCATCAAGAAGGAATCCACCTCCACTACCTCCCCCAATCTCTGCCCTATCCTCATCACGTTTTGCAAAATTCTGGCATTCCCCACATTTGAATCCATACTGGAATTCTTGTATAGTCCTCTTCTTCCACCTTCATATTAGGACTCCACCATTTTAAATGTATCATAAATTGTCTAAACAACCATGGAGACCCCCTTTCCACCCAGATAACATCAGCTTCTTTATTAAAGAAAAATTGAAAAATATTCTCTCCGTGTGATTTAACTCGGAATCCCTCTAGATAATTCCAAATTGCAGTAAAAGCACCCTCCATTGCACCACTACTAAATCCCTTATCCGCCATTAATCTCCCTATCAAACTTTTTGCACAAGTTTCAATCCCTTCCCTCACATCTTCCACTTCAAGGTTCACGATCTCTTCCACTTCTTCTCCTGAAGAATTAGAATTTTGAGTTCCACGTACCTCCCTTGCTGCCGTGTAGAATTTGTGTAGAAGTAGATAGAAGAGTCAAAGGAAAAAGATCCTCACAATGATTTGTGCTTATGACTTATTGATTGAAGAAAAATTTAAGAATCACAAAAAACTCTAGCAGAGTCACAGAACCCTACGAAAACACAAAAAACCCTAGCATGCTTTTTAAAGTATATATTTTATTTAGTATCTATCTATCTATTTATCTATCTATCTATATATACTTAGTTGAATGTTTTCTATATTCAACATTTTTTAAATTAATTATTTTTTAATAGTATACAATTATTAACATAAACATTAAATTTTATTAACCATCTATAAATTAAAAAGTAAATAAAAATGTTTTTATTAATTCTAAAATACTTTTGCTATTTATAATTGAAGAAAATCTCATATCTAAACTGTTCAAATTGTGATGTTGATGGTAGGGATTAAGAGAGTGAAAAAATGAGTTCTTTTCATTGTTGAAGAGAATAAAAAATCTCTTAAAAAATATATGTTGAATTATTACACTTTATATATTATGTACTCTTTATGTACTCCCACAAAAATTACAACAAATAAATCCACATCTATTTTTGATAAAAAAAAATAATCTTATAACATTTTTTTAGTCAACTAAATTAGTGTAGTAGTCAATGTATAATAACAAGTACAATGATATTAACCCAACCCTCAACATAATATAAAAAGAACTCAAAAATAACCTTGCAACCCCTCAACCCTCCACCCCCTTAGCCTGATTGGCCTGATAGAATATAGCCCGTGCCCAACATGAATTTTGACAATTGTCACCACACAAGCACCCAAGATGGCAGGCCACCTCCCCACGGACGCATCGACAATGGTCATCTTCGCACACACCATTAGGACAGTAGCATGTGTGTGGCTCGAACAACAGACGGTTCTCGCAATCAATTCGATTGCACATTGCACCAGCAAAGGCCTCCGCAATGCCGATTAGCCTCTTGCGGCAACATCATCAGGTCTTTCAACCGACACTGTCAGAATTTCGAAAACACTAGAGGAGCCTTACGCTTACGATCGGACCTCCGTAGATTATCTCCTCCGATTCCTCCTCCAGTGGAAGAAACTTTCTATGATTTAGGAACTAAGGGTTTTTCGATTTATTGATTTTTTTTTTGTTACTTTTCGATTTATTGATTTAAAATCAAAGGAAATTTTTATATCTAAGAATATAATTTTATATGAAACTCATTTTTCATTTTCACATTTCACTAGCACTGTCATGCGATATCCACTCGTAATTCACAATGCATTGATTTTTTTAATATGATACCATGAAAAAAAATTTATGTCCTAAGCGATTCAAGAGGATGAGAAAAATAAATTTTTCTCGTTGTGAAAGAAAATAAAAAATCCCTTAAAAGATATCTGTTGAGTTATTATACTTTATGTTCTATGTACTCCTTATGTACTCCCACAAAAAAAATTACAACAAATAAGTCTAAATCTATTATTGGTAAAAAAAATAATTTAGATAACAATAATTATATAATCTAATAATATTAATTTTTTTAAACACATACTTGAATCATGTAATAAGTACAAATTAATTAATAAATTAATAAAATAAAAGTTATTTATTCTGAGAAAAAAATAAATTTATACATAATTATTTAATTATATAAAGATACTCAGACTTTGAAATTATTTCTTGGATATAGTTTATGAATTGTTATTTTTATTGTGTCAAATTAATATACTATTGTAATAGTATTGACTAATTTTATGTCTATCTTTGTATTAGTTATTTTTAGAATTTAAGACTTGATTGTTTTCAAAATATTAAGAAATACATGTATTTTAAATTTTAATTTTAAATTTTGACTATTTTATATTTTTATTTACGTAAGACTGACTCAATCAGTTCAACCCGTGACTCACCGATTGAACTAATGAATCAGTAATTTGATCGGTTTAATCACCGGTTCGGTTTTGACAACTATGCTACTACCAGCACCTTCTTCATGACTTCATCCCCATCATTATGGTTTCTACTTCTATTATTTTTATTATGTAACCACACTTTATTATCATCATTATTTCTTTTACCAGCATCATTACCGATATCAATATCATTAATATTAATGTTCTCTTCTTTTATTTCTTGTCCTGATGCCTATTTTTTTCTTTAAAAGATCTTTGTACTGCAATTATTTTTTTCTTGCGACATATAATTTTCAGTAATGATCTTTCTCCACTTAGCCACTACGGTAAAAGAATTTTTTAGAAATAAACTTATTTAATAGTTTTTGAGAGTTTGAAACCCATAAACTATAAATAAAATCCCAATAATACTCATTTTCGTTACTATTTAATGATTTTTAGTAAAAGAATCATATTATCTCAAAATAAAAAAAAATTAAAAGTTAAAATATCATTTGTGTTACAAAAATTACCTTGTCCTTCAACAAAATAGACCATAGTCGAGTTTGGTGTTTGCTATATTTGGCCATTTTATTTTAATACGAGTCTAATGACTAATATCGGTCTATGGTATTTAATTATTTATATATCCATCTATTACTTTATTAATTAATTGTTGATTTAAAAAATATAGACTTCTAAATTCTAACAAACCCGATTATAAGAATTAAGATTATGAGTTAACACTCAAATGTTCCTAAGAAATTTTATAACCGGCACTTCTTTATGGCAAATAAATTTGTCTTTTTTTTTTAACTTTTGAAGATTATTTTTGTTAAAAAGATCAATTCATTATGACTATTTTATGTTGCAATGCAGAGATAGTAGGAAAGTAAGAGCACCCATTATTTGGTAGTTTGTAGTTTTTTTTTTTGGTGGAGGGGGTTGGTGGTAGCACCAATGTTCTGACGTTCTGTAGTCTGTACATAAGTACATTATTGACAATATATAACTTAAAGATGCTTCATATGTAACAGAGAAATTTAATTATTGTATCATGGGGGAAAAGATCAATGAAATATGGGTAGAAAGACATTAATGACGTGGAGTCGTGGACAATGCAAACTTATTTAACATCAAATGAAATTATGTTAGTCCAGGCCTAGTCGACCAATCTCAATGTTTTTTGTAGCGTTGTGAGCACAAATGTTCATAATCTGTCATTAACTAAATCAGTTGTAATACCAAAAAATGGTGGGAACAATTGGTACAACTATATGAGAAGCAAAATAAAAAATGCAAACTGCTTTACAAAAATGATGTTACTAACTACATATTATTACATTAAATGGAAAAATGATAATATCAACTTTATTTTTCATAATACTTTACACAAACATTTCCTATTATATATTTGCATAAATTTGTAAAGAAAATAAGTGACATTATTAAAATCAATTATATTAGGTGTACATCAAAATTAATTATTAAAATTAGTTATTAATATAAAATATATATTAAAATATAAAATATATTAAAAATGAATTAAATAACACATATTTATATGCAAATATATAATGATTGATTTTAGTATATAAACATCATTTTTGTATTAAAATACGAATATTTATTTTTCATTAAATTAAATATTGTTAATGATTGTTCTTATGCATATATACATTAACAAATAAAAAGAAATTTTACATGAAAAAAAAAAAGAGAAAGGGGGATAAACCCCGCCAAATGTCGCGTGTTCCAACACTTAGTTCCATAGTTATTAAACTCGACTCGACTTAATCGGTTCGATTAAAAATCTGGTTAATTGATCGAACCGAGTCATCTTTTAGATGTTCAAACATTAGATCCGCTAAAATCTGAGTTGACCGGCCTGGATTTGGGGGAGAAGAAATTAACCCGGTCGGTTTATATAACCGCACTTTTTTCTTTTGTAACGCAAAAACCGCGTCCTAATATGATCTCAAGCCCTCAATGTCCCTCTTCTCTCAAGGATCTTTCTCCTCCCTGTCTTACGCAAGCTCAAGTTGTCTCACCTCTCTCTCGTGGTTGGTATTGTCATCGCACTCACTCACGTCTCCGGTCTCAGTCGCCGCCTTACCTGCGCTCGTCTTCGCCGGCGGCAGAAGCAGACGAAACCTGCATCTGGTCCCTCGGCTGGTGGTGGTCATTGTCTTCCCCCTAATTTGCTTGCTTTGTTGCCTTCCATGGGGTCGTCATCTTCTGGTTTGAGGTCCTCGCCGTCGCCGAACGCCATGGACTGTTGGTGAGTTCCTGCATCATCGCTTCCCCTATTCTGTCTTTTCTACATTTCCCTTTTCCCTGTATTTTGAGATGCTGAGTTTCTAATCAATTAATTTGCCTTGTTGATGATCTAAATGTTGCTGTAAATCATGACTGAACTAGGATTTGTTGAATTTGTTGCGGTAAGTTAAATTTGTTGCTGAAAATACCATTGCGCTAATTTTTTGGTTAATGAAAATCATCACTAAGTTGAATTTGTTGTTGATTATCATCATTGAATTTTGATTTTTTTTTGCTGTCTTGCTGAAATAATCACTTAGATAAATCTTTTGTTGCTGTAAATTATTTTTGAAGCTAAATTTTTTGTTGCTGAAAATTATCATAGTTGAATTTGTTGTTAAAAATTATCAATCAGTTGAATTTGTTACTGTAAGAATATATCTGATTTTTAGTATTGATTGATTTGATTCTTACATAGGCAGTATTGGTCAAGCTCCAAGTCTGTCCGATGAAAATATAGATACCGACTTTGAGATCACTCTTTAAACTTGATTTACTTATTATTTATTATTAATCCTAAACCCCTACTCCTAAATCTCATGCCTAATACTTAAAAAAATATTCCATAAACCACGTATCCTAATCTAAATAATTATAAATCTAAATTACTAAACTCAAATTCCTAATTTATACATTAATAGTGTTTTGTCCTGACACTGGGATGGCCGAGCTTTAGCTGCTCCGAGCAAACGGTCGTCGGAGAAGAAGAGCTATACGTCGGCCTGAATAAAACACCGCGGCGGGAATACCTGCAGAAGATACTCCGACGCTCAAGTCAATAAGGATCTTAAATCAATCAAAGTAAGAAATAGAAGATTGAGAGTGAGAGAACCTGACTTTTGGCCGAGGATATTAACTCGGCTTTATAGGAGTTGTTTTACCGTTTATTGTGGATAAGTCCTAGTTTGTAGGTTGGTTATGATATTTCTGTTTTAGGTTTGTTTGAGCACGTTTCTTATTTTTGAAGGGGTGAGGCCGAGCTTATCTGCCTGCGTGCCGAGCTTATCGGGCAGTTGGCGTGAGGCCGATCTAGGTTGCTCACTTGCTGAGTTTCCCGGGCGGCCGAGGTTTGAGGTAACGTATCATAGCCCCCAAGCTTGCCTTGGTTTGGACAGGACTAAGGCGAGCTTTCGAAAATGATGCCGCAAGCCTCGGTCGCTGAGTTGTCATGTATGTTCCTTACAGCCCCCAAGCTCGGCTTGGTTCTGTGTGGATGTTGGAACGTTTTTGTGTGTTAAATGGTTGCTTCGTCTTTTGCGCCAATTGACATGATTGACGTGAAACGTGCCCCGCATTCCCAGGCACCCCTATCCATTGGATTTCGTGGTCATTGAATGCCTCTCGTTTTTTACGACGAGGATTGAATGCAAAGGTTGTGTAACCATTTTGGCTACCACGGTTACTTGTTTATTACCTTTTCTTTTTGTAGTTCATATTTGCTGGTGTTTTCTGGAGAAAAGGAGTTTTTGGTTTCATTTCCTATCTGAGAATGACTAACAAAGGTCAGTGTTGAATTTGTATTTTCTTCTACTTTGTTTTGCTTTATTCTTTCTTTGTCTGAAATGGAGAAATGTGATATGGGTGATCCGTGTGGGTGGGTTGATGCTAGGGTGGGGGAATATGAGTCTCAGTTTGATGATGATGAGTCGATCAAGTTATTGGGGTCGAATTTGTGGGTTAGGAAAGGTAGTAACATTAAGATAGAGTTTTTTCCCTGTGGTAAAGAGGACCGAGTCTGTGATCAGTTGAAGGATGGGTCTTTCTTTTATATGTACAGCTGTTTGTTTACTGAGTTGTGGGTTAAACTTCCTTTTACCGAGTTTGAATGTGGGGTTTTGTATTGGTTGAACTGCGCCCCCGACCCAGCTGCACCCTAACTCTTAAGGTTTTGTACGGGCTTTTGAGATATTGATGGAGTTACTAGGTTACCCGCCTTCTCTGAGGCTTTTCTTCTCGTTGTTTCAGGCGAAGGGGGTGGGACGTGGTTTGTGGGTAAACCTTAGTAGTTATCCGCGTTGAGCTATTTTTGGTCTTTATAAATCTTCGTTTAAAGATTTTAAATCGATGTTTGTTAAAGTTAGAAGTGTACCCGAGGAGTTTCCTTTCTACCTGAATGAGCATTTGGTCAAAAAGTTTCCCTTGTCTTGGTGTCCCGAGCCTTTCCAAGCATTAGACGTAGATGATAGGCTTCCAGATGATGATATTATGATGGACTTCTTATTTAAGTCATTGGGTCCAAAGGGGTTGTTGTCGATTGCTGAGATGTTGAAATGGGATACTGAAAGGCAGGCTGTGTATGATCACATAGGTAACTTGTTTTGCCATGTTTCTTTCCTTCCTTTTATAAGTCATTCTTTTCTGGTTTTGATTTGATTCCTTTTGTTCTGTAGGCGAGAAAGCTCCCACCATTACTACTTCCGGGTTGAAGTCTTACTTCAATCAACGCAAGAAAAGTGAGAAGGAGGTTTCTTCCAATTTGGGGAAAGGTCCTGCTGCTGCTGCTGTTCAGTATGGTCCTGTTCAAAAGTCAAAGCGTAAGAGGGGTCAGGTGAAGGGTAGTGTTGCCGAGATATTGGAGGGCAAGGGCGAGTCTTCTATGATTCTCCAAATGGTGGAGTCTGCCTACGAGTCACAGAAGAGGCTTCATGGATATGATGAGAACGAGCATGGGAGGTCGTTGTGGGCGAAGCTTTATCCTTTTGGTACAATGGCGGACGAGCTCTGCTGTTTTCCGGATGACATGAAAATGATCGATGAGGTTGGTCGAGCCGGCGTTAGTCGCTTTCTTCAGGTATATTTATTTGCCTTTTTTCGGTGTCATTTGTGTTCTGTTGTGGTATTGTTATTGATCATTTTTCCCTTGCAGGTGATTGGTGCTCGAATTGTTGCCATTGGTAGGGCACAAGAGCTTGCCTTGGGCCGCGAAGAGAAGGAGGCGTCGCATCTTGAAGAGCTGTCTGGTATTATTAAAGAGAAGGAGAAAAAGATCTCTGAGCTGTATTCCTCCATAGAGCAGGTGAAGTTGGAGCTTGAGGAGGAGAAGCGTGTCCATATGTTTTCTTCTTCGCGAGTGAAGACTTTGGAGTCAGAAAATGGTCAACTATCTGCTCGGGTAAAGGAATTGGAGGGTGAAGTGTATGAAGCCTTTGCTCAAGGCTTCGAGCGTGCTGCTTCTCAAGTTAAGGTTCTGTTTCCAGAGGTTGATGCTTCAAAGCTAGACACTATGAAGGTGGTGGCTAACGGGGAGCTTGTGGATGATGAAGCTGCTGAGAAAGATAGTGGTGGTTCAAGCATTGGGGATAAGGCAGAATAGGCCTTTATTTTATGATTGTTGTAGACTCTGTTTATGGTGTTATGAATTTCAGACTTGTATCTGTTTGTTTTTGTTATTTTGGATGATTCTGAGTATCATTCTCGGCCTTGATATTTCGTTTTCCGAGTATAAAGCTCGGTTTGAGAGTGACTTGTTTGGTTTTTTATGAAAATATGATATTTTCGTTAAGTTATGATATGTTGTGTCGTGATAGCGATTGCTTGTATGTGTTGAGGGTGGCTGAAGCCATTTCTTGTCTGATCAGTTTGTTAATAAGGAGAGCAGAGGCTCTGATATAGGGCTTATGATGGAGTGAGCCCTTAGAATTCGCTTGGATAATTTGTTTGTGTTCTTCCGAGTAATATACTCGGCATGCGCATGTTGGCTTCCGAGTATGAAGCTCGGATTTACCTTGAATTATCGATTGGAGTATGTGGTAACTTGTCAAGATAAAGAATGCTTTGATACGTAATGTAAGGTACATTTGTGGCGTCCGGCCTCGTTAAAACCTCTCCGAGTAAAACCCCATATGTTTTTTGGGAAAAAACCTTCGGAGGGGAAAAAGAGTGCCATCATCCATGTGTTTACATCATATGTTATGATTGGTATTCCCTTAGTGAGGAGATATTCCATGTTCCTGGAAGTTGATCTCCGTTAAGGGTTTCTAGCTTGTAAGCCCCCCTTCCAAGATTTTAGAGAACTCGGAAGGGTCCCTCCCAATTTGCTGCTAATTTGCCATGTGCTGGAGGTTTTCAAGCTTCTTCTGTTCATCTGAGCACGAGGTCCCCTTTGTTGAAAGACCTATAAAGTACCATTTTGTTGTGTCTTTGCTCTATGTATTGTTTTCTGGCTCGCTGCTTTACGGCTGAGATGTCTCTTTCTTCTTCCACAAGATCCAGCTCCGTTGTTTGAGCTTGTAAGTTGTTTGATTGATTGTAAAGTTTGGCCCTTAACGTCGGAACGCTGACCTCTACTGGGATCAGTGCTTCTGCCCCATATACCAGCCTGAAAGGAGTTTCCCCTGTAGCAGTTTGAATGCTGGTGTGAATGAGGTCGGCCCATTCCCCTTTGGTTTCGCTGAGCTTTTTCTTTAGGCCCTGTAAGATAATTCTATTAGTTGATTCGACTTGCCCATTAGTTTGTGGGTGCTCGACTGAGCTGAAATGATGTTTAATATTAAAATTTCTTAAAAAGGCAGCGAGCTTATGGTCGGTAAATTGTCTCCCGTTGTCCGAGATTATCTCTGTTGGGATACCGTATCTACATATAATGTTTTTCCACAAGAAAGATTGCACTTTCTCTGCCGTTATATGTGCTAGTGGTTGTGCTTCTATCCACTTAGAGAAATAGTCTATTGATACCAAAAGGAACTTTACCTGGCCTGGAGCTTTCGGAAAGGGTCCGAGGATATCCAATCCCCACCTATCGAAAGGCCAGCTTACCTCTATAGTGTGGAGATCTTCGGCTGGGATCTTTGAGAGGGTGGCATGCTTTTGACAATTATCGCATGCTTTGACTTTAGAGATACAGTCCCTTTTTATCGTCGGCCAATAGTATCCTGTTCGCAATATTTTTGCAGCCAGTGCTCGGCCGCCGATGTGGTTTCCACAAACCCCCTCGTGTGTTTCTGCCATAACATCTTCGGCTTCATCCCTGCTAATGCATTTGAGGAGTGGTTGGGAGTGTCCTCGCCTGTACAGGGTATTTCCGAGTACTGTATAAAAACTTGCTCTTCTTCGGAAGAGCGGCAAGTTCGGCTCCTCGATTGGTATGGCACCTGTGTGGATGTAATTGAAGAAAGGTGTTCTCCAATCTGGTACCTGCATGACACTTAAGATTGTTTCTTGCTCGAAACTCGGCTTGTCGAGTGTTAGTTGTGACAGGGCCGGTGTGTTTTCCGCCTGCCTTGTTGTGGCCAACTTAGATAACACATCGGCCCTAGTGTTTTGTTCTCGGTTTATATGAATAATATCAAATTTATTGAACTTTGAAATGAGATCCTTTGTTATGAGCCAATTGATGCGTGAGCATCTTGTCTATCTTTTCCTAGTGAATTTGCATCTAAACTGTTGAATTTAATTAAGAATTAATTATATTTTAGCCACTATGGATGCTATTTTGAGTTTTGTGAAATTTTATTTATTTTAGGTAGCATTTGGCGGAATTTGATGGAGTTTCTGCAGAGAAAGAGAAGAAGCCAAGGAGATGACCAGCGAATACCGACGCGGACGCATGGCTGACGCGACCGCGCGGAATGGAGGAAATAGCAATGACGCGATCGCGTGCCTGACGCGATTGCGTGGACTGGAATCTGCACAAATGACGCGAACGCGTGGACGACGCGGACGCGTCACATGAGCGACCTGCAGAATTGACAGAAAATGCTGGGGGCGATTTCTGGGCTGTTTTAACCCAGTTTGCAGCCCAGAAAACACAGATTAGAAGCTGCAGCATGGACAATTCAAGTGTTTCCCATCCATCCATTGAAGATTTGATTATTTAAATTAATTCAAATTTAAATTCAAATTTTAATTCTAAGAAAAGATATTATTTTAATTTTTAGTTTTAGATATTAGATTTTAAATTTATTAGGATTAGTTATAAAAAGGGAGAAACTTTCCTTCCTTTGTAGAGGTCCTGGGGAGATTCCACCTCATCCCAGGGAACATAATTGACAATCCTAATTTTCTTTCTTTTCTATGAGCAACTAAACCTCCACTGTTAAGGTTAGGAGCTCTGTCTATTTGTATGGATTGATTTTATTGCTTTTTCTATTTTAATTTATGTATGGATTTATAATTTAAGAATTGTTTTCGCTCTTTATTTTATGAATTTGGGTGGAACGGAAGTATGACCCTCTTTCTATTTGAGTTCTTGTAAAACTTGAAAAAGCTCTTTACTTGAACAACAGCTTGAAAATAATTTCTCCTAAATTTTAATTATCTAGATTTATCGGGATACGTGACATATAATCCTTTCATTTTTGGGTAATTAGAGTTTTTGTGGCATATAAACTAGAAATTGATTATCACCCTCTAATTGCAATTAATTGACCAAGGAATTGGCAGTTAAGAAATTTTAGGGGAGACTAGGAAAGTCTAAGGAATTAGAGTCTAGTCACATACAGTTTGCCATAAATTAAATCCTGCATAATTAAATTAGTTAGTAAGAAAAGTTAATCCGGAAAAATAGATAACTCTGAAACTTTAACTATTTTCTCCATATTTTATTCCCAACTTATTTATCTGCCTATCTTTAATATTTTTTATATTGTTTAATGTCTTTTATACTGCATCTCAACACTATTTTCTATTTGTCTAACTAATTCTATCAAACGCTATTGTTGCTTAATCCATCAATCCTCGTGGGATCGACCTTTACTCACGTAAGGTATTACTTGGTACGACCCGGTGCACTTGCCGGTAAGTAAGTATGGTTGTAAATTACCGCACCAAGTTTTTGGCGCCGTTGCCGGAGATTGACTGTGATTAACAACTATTAGTTGTTTGATTATTTAGATTAGGCGTTTTAATTTTAATTTCAAAAAAAAAACTGTTTTATTATTTTTCGAAAAAAAAAATTCCTTTGTTTCGCGTTAGCAATCCCCCTATTTCGTTCTCTTTAATTTTTTTCTTTTATTATTAAAAAAATAAAAAAATAAATAAATTTAATTTTCTTTGTTTTTTTTCGTTTGCTCCCTTACTGTTTCGTTCTAATTTTTTTTTGTTTTGTCCGTTTTTAATTTTATTTTTATTTTATCCTTTTTTTATTTTTATTTTATTTTTATTTTCGTTTTTTTCCTTCCATTAATTTTTTTATTAGTTTTGTTTTATTTTTATCTTTAACTTTGAATAAAAAAAATTATTTAATAATAATTTAATACTAGTAATTTTTTATTTTTTGAAATTATTTAATAATAATTTAATACTAGTTTGTGTCTCCTAGTTAATTTTATTTTGATTCTTCTTATTTTAATTTTTAGAATTTTGTTCTTTTTTTCTTTGCTTTCCTGTTTATCACATGGTGCGTTTAATTCTTTTTGGTGTGTTGTACTAAGGAAAAATAATGGAGAGAGATCATATGGGTTACTACTCACACCCGAGTAGTGATTCATATCCTTATGAATGGGAAAACTACCCAAATTTAGGTTGGCAAGGTCAAAACCAAGGAAACCTCAGTGCTCCATATTCCAACTATCAAGAGCCACCACCTCCATATTCATATCAAGAACCACCACCTCTCTATCCGTATCATGAACCATCATCTTTCTACCCATATCAAGAGCCACTATCTCCCTATCCATACCAAGAACCATCCTCTTTTTACACTTATCAAGAACCATCACCTCCTTCTTATTCATCTCAAATACCATCAGATCTTGAGTTTCTCATGAAAGAATGCTTACATGATATAAGGACAAGTGTCAAAAATATAGAGAAGCATATGCAGTCGATTATCAAGTACCAGGAAGAGGAACAAGCAAATTCCTTCCCAAAAGATACAATGCAAGATCCTATAGAAGAAAGTGAGGAAATCAATCAAAGGAGTTTATACTCCAGTGCATTAGAGAACTTTTCATCCTCACACATGGAAGAAGAGGAAGATGCAAAAACAAAGGAGGAAGATGCACCCACAAAGGAGGAAGATACACAACCTCCCATGCCCTTGGTAAGCAATGAAGAAGAGATTGAATTAAAAGAAAGCTACCAAGAAGAAGAGGTTGAAATTGAGGAAGCTTGCAAGGAGGTGGTAGAATTCAAAGTAGAACACAAGGGAGTAGAGCTTGCAAGACCTCTTCCAAAGCCATCACCATCCAATACAACATTCAAGTGGGTAAAATTTCTATCCTTAACCCTTACTTTCCAACTTGAATATGGGCTACTAGAGACGGATGGTCAACTTAGAGCTCTTTGTGGCATTAAGAGTGAGAGAAAGATGGTTAGTGGTAAGAGTTGTCAAGCAAGGTTCAACATGGTTGCATGCTCCGAATTGAAGTGCAAAAATTGGTGTAGAGCTAATTTGAATGGGTCTAGAAGGTTGTTTGGATGCCTCTATGAGAATTCAGATTGCTTGCCACCCGGTGGGAACAATGGTGATACACAAGAAGACGGGTGTAAAAGCAAGGTTTGGGACCCTGGAATTCATTCCCACAATCAACACTCTTGGGGCCCTGTCACTTGTTTCCACTTGCTCAAAGGCGTTATGCGCCTCATTTGGGATCTCGGTAGCCATTGGAATTACAAACATTGGTGGAGATTCCTGGATCAGTACAAGCACAAGCCACCATGACAAAAAGCTCACAACATGTCCAACTTAAGGACTTTAACTAAAAGTGCTTGGTGGGAGACAACCCACCGTGGTATGATCGTTCTTTTTTATTCTTAGTTGTTTTTCGTAGTAGTAGTTTTTACTTATTTGATTTTTATTAAGTTCTTACTAATTTTCTGATCGTACAGCTATTTTATCACAGGAACCGAACACCTCAGGCTATTTAAAAAAAAAAGAGAAGAGAGGCACACGACGCGATCGCGTCATTGACGCGAACGCGTCAACCAAGCGTGCGTGAAAAATAAATTTGAACAGAGAGTTGCGCGGGAGTGGCGCAAGAACGATGCCTCTAGCACAAACAAGCCCACGCGGACGCATGGCTCACGCGACCGCGTCATTCATGATTTTTGCCACTTCACGCGACCGCGTCATCCACGCGGACGCGTGACCCGAAAAATCGACATAAAAGGTGTCTGGACAGAGAGTTAAGCTGGCTTGAGGCAAGAAGTGTGCTAAAAGCACAAATTTGGTCACGCGGACGCGTGCCCGACGCGTCCGCGTCATTTGCATACATGGCCATCCACGCGGACGCGTGCCTGACGCTAACGCGTCATTATGAAGAACGCGCGACGTACACGATCGCGTCATTGACGCGAACGCGTCGCTTGCGCCGCCCAATTTTCTTCTCTCTCTCTCCCAATCCTAATTCTCTCTTGTTCTTTTATCCTTTTATTTCTTTTTCTTTCTACATAATAATTTATCTCTTTCTATTTTCAGTTCTTCTTTGCTTGAGGACAAGCAAACCTTTAAGTTTGGTGTTGACGCTTCGCTTAGAAGTTTTCTGTTTATTCCTATAGCACCAAAAGGGAGGCAAATCATCATCACGGAGGAGCACAACATGAAGAATAAAGCGACCGCTAGGATAATTAAGGTGGTTGAGTTCCTTTCATTTTTTCCTCTCTCTTTTTCTGTTATGTTCCGGTTTCCTGTTATTTTGCTTTGTTTGTTGCATGATCCTTTATTAGTTAGAATCCTAGGACTAGTTTAGTTTTCCTATTGCTTTAATTCTGAAAAGATGTCTCATGTATTACTCACTGAGCTTAAATCAAAAATAAAAAAAATATAGGAGTGATATATTGTATGAGAAAGTGGGTCTATATTGAATAATAGTCTTATTTACTTAAATGTGGTGGTATTTTCTGTGATTCTGAATGTATGACATGAACAGTGCATATTTTTTGATAGTGAAGTTTATGAATGTTAAAATTGTTGGCTCTTGAAAGAATGATGAAAAAGAGAAATGTTATTGATAATCTGAAAAATCATAAAATTGATTCTTGAAGCAAGAAAAAGCAGTGAAAAACACAAAGCTTGCAAAAAAAATAAAAAAATAAAATAAAAATAAAATAAAATAAAGAAAAAAAAAAGAGAAAAAGAAAAGGCAAGCAGAGAAAAAGCCAATAACCCTTTAAACTAAAAGGCAAATGGGTAAAAAGGATCCAAGGCTTTGAGCATTAATGGATAGGAGGGCCCAAAGGAATAAAATCCTGGCCTAAGCGGCTAAATCAAGCTATCCCTAACCATGTGCTTGTGGCGTGAAGGTGTCAAGTGAAAAGCTTGAGACTGAGCGGTTAAAGTCGTGATCCAAAGCAAAAAGAGTGTGTTTAAGAACTCTGGGCACCTCTAACTGGGGACTCTAGCAAAGCTGAGTCACAATCTGAAAAGGTTCACCCAGTTATGTGTATGTGGCATTTATGTATCCGGTGGTAATACTGGAAAACAAAATGCTTAGGGTCACAGCCAAGACTCATAAAGTAGCTGTGTTCAAGAATCAACATACTGAACTAGGAGAATCAATAACACTATCTAAATTCTGAGTTCCTATGGATGCCAATCACTCTGAACTTCAAAGGATAAAGTGAGATGCCAAAACTGTTCAGGATTACAATTGTAAACCCCGCTATAAGAGAAGACATGGGCTTAATCGAACTCTCATTCTCATGCAAATTCACATCCTAAGCTTATATTAGTGTTGGTTGCTTGAGGAAAAGTAACAGTTTAAGTTTGGTGTTGTGATGCGTGAGCATCTTGTCTATCTTTTCCTAGTGAATTTGCATCTAAACTGTTGAATTTAATTAAGAATTAATTATATTTTAGCCACTATGGATGCTATTTTGAGTTTTGTGAAATTTTATTTATTTTAGGTAGCATTTGGCGGAATTTGATGGAGTTTCTGCAAAGAAAGAGAAGAAGCCAAGGAGATGACCAGCGAATACCGACGCGGACGCATGGCTCACGCGACCGCGCGGAATGGAGGAAATCGCAATGACGCGATCGCGTGCCTGACGCGATCGCGTGGACTGGAATCTGCACAAATGACGCGAACGCGTGGACGACGCGGACGCGTCACATGAGCGATCTGCATAATTGACAGAAAATGCTGGGGGCGATTTCTGGGCTGTTTTAACCCAGTTTCCAGCCTAGAAAACACAGATTAGAAGCTGCAGCATGGACAATTCAAGTGGTCCCCATCCATCCATTGAAGATTTGATTATTTAAATTAATTCAAATTTAAATTCAAATTTTAATTCTAAGAAAAGATATTATTTTAATTTTTAGTTTTAGATATTAGATTTTAAATTTATTAGGATTAGTTATAAAAAGGGAGAAACTTTCCTTCCTTTGTAGAGGTCCTGGGGAGATTCCACCTCATCCCAGGGAACATAATTGACAATCCTAATTTTCTTTCTTTTCTATGAGCAACTAAACCTCCACTGTTAAGGTTAGGAGCTCTGTCTATTTGTATGGATTGATTTTATTGCTTTTTCTATTTTAATTTATGTATGGATTTATAATTTAAGAATTGTTTTCGCTCTTTATTTTATGAATTTGGGTGGAACGGAAGTATGACCCTCTTTCTATTTGAGTTCTTGTAAAACTTGGAAAAGCTCTTTACTTGAACAACAGCTTGAATATAATTTCTCTTAAATTTTAATTATCTGGATTTAACAGGATACGTGACATATAATCCTTTCATTTTTGGGTAATTAGAGTTTTTGTGGCATATAAACTAGAAATTGATTATCACCCTCTAATTGGAATTAATTGACCAAGGAATTGGCAGTTAAGGAATTTTAGGAGAGACTAGGATGGTCTAAGGAATTAGGGTCTAGTCACATACAGTTTGCCATAAATTAAATCCTGCATAATTAAATTAGTTAGTAAGAAAAGTTAATCCGGAAAAATAGATAACTCTGAAACCTTAACTATTTTCTCCATATTTTATTCCCAACTTATTTATCTGCCTATCTTTAATATTTTTTATATTGTTTAATGTCTTTTATACTGCATCTCAACACTATTTTCTATTTGTCTAACTAATTCTATCAAATGCTATTGTTGTTTAATCCATCAATCCTCGTGGGATCGACCCTTACTCACGTAAGGTATTACTTGGTACGACCCGGTGCACTTGCCGGTAAGTAAGTGTGGTTGTAAATTACCGCACCACCAATATTTCTCTAACAAAGGATCTTTTACCTGGTATTCGCCCTTGATTTGATGTACTACAAGTGATGAGTCACAGAAGACTGTTATCTGGGGTATTCTGAGTTGTTGGGCTAGCTTCAGTCTTGCTAGCAAAGCTTCATACTCTACTTGGTTGTTACTTGCATTGAATCGGAATTGTAGTGATTGCTCGGCTATCACTTTCTCTCCCTCTTTTAGCAGTACCCCAGCTCCACCTTTTTCTTTGTTTGATGCTCTGTCTACATGTATGCTCCAGCTGGCTGTTGTGTGTTGGGTCTCATTGGTCATCTCCGACACGAAGTCAGCGAGCACTTGTGACTTCAGGGCTTTCCTCGACTCGTACTTAATGTCAAAC
Source organism: Arachis hypogaea (assembly GCF_003086295.3). Lineage (NCBI taxonomy): Eukaryota > Viridiplantae > Streptophyta > Magnoliopsida > Fabales > Fabaceae > Arachis > Arachis hypogaea. The sequence continues at coordinate 111,520,929 of NC_092053.1, forward strand.
TCGGATAGCTCGATTGACCACTTTAATAGACGTCCAGCGAGCTCGGGTCTGGTTAATATTTGCCTTAGTGGTTCGTCTGTTCATACTATGATTGTGTGGCTTTGAAAGTAATGTCGTAGCCTTCTTGTCGTGGTGACTAGCGCCAGTGCTAGCTGCTCTATCTTCGGATACCTTGCTTCTGTTGGTTGTAAGACCTTGCTTATGAAATATACTGGGTTTTGCTGTTTTCCTGTTTCCATCACTAGGACCGAGCTTATGGCATGGTTAGATACTGATAAATATAGGTACAACGGCTTACCTGGCTCTGGTCTCTGGAGTATTGGCGGTGACGTTAAGAGCTGTTTGAGTTCCGTGAAGGACTTTTCACATTCGTCTGTCCATGTGAATTTCTTTCCCTTAGAGAACATCTAGAAGAAATGATAAGATCGGTTTGCCACTGCAGGTAGGAATCGTGATAAGGCGGCTATTCTGCCTGCTAATTGCTGGACTTCTTTTACTGTTTTTGGGCTTGTCATGGTCAGTACTGCGTTGCATTTTTCTGGGTTGGCTTCTATACCTCTTGAGGTTAGCATGAAGCCAAGGAATTTCCCTCCTTGGACTCCGAAAGCACATTTGTCTGGGTTGAGCCTCATGTTATATGCTCGGAGTTGGTTGAAGACTTCTATAAGGTCGTCACAGTGTGACCCTTGCGCAGGCGTTTTTGCCACCATATCATCTACATAGACTTCCACGTTCCTTCCTATCTGTTGTTGGAATACTTTGTTCATTAATCTTTGGTATGTCGCACCTGCATTCTTTAAGCCAAAAGGCATTACCTTGTAACAAAAATTGCCATGTTCTGTTATGAACGCTGTTTTGCTTTGGTCTTCTGGGTGCATCATAATCTGGTTATAACCAGAGTATGCATCCATAAAACTCAAAGCTTTGAAACCAGAAGCATTATCAACTAACTTATCAATGCAAGGTAATGGGTATGCATCTTTAGGGCAAGCTTTGTTTAGATTTGAAAAATCGACGCACATGCGCCATTTACCTGAAGTTTTTCTTACCATTACCACGTTTGATAGCCATGTGGTGAAGCGAATTTCCCTGATGAAACCTGCGTGAGGAGCTTCTTGGTCTCCTCAAGTGCTGCTTGTTTCTTCTCTTCTCCGAGGTTTCTCTTCTTTTGTGCCACTGGTCGAACTGTTTTGTCAATTGCCAATTTGTGGCAGATGACTTCTGGGCTTATTCCTGGCATGTCGTCTGGTGTCCATGCGAATAGGTCGGCATTTTGGCGCAGTATGTGCACAAGTCTTGTTTGTTCATTCCCTTCTAGTGCTTCTCCGATGTGTGTGTATTGCTTTTCGTCTGCTGTTAGTGTTAGTTTGTGAAGGTTGTCCATTGGCCGAGGTCTGTCGCCGAGGTCTTCTCTTGGGTCGAGATCGACTAACACTGTGGCGTCATCCGAGCTGTGTATGGATTGGACCTGGGGCCGAGTTATCTCATTCGCATGGTCTCGCTTTAGACACGCATTGTAACACTGCCGAGCTTCTTGATGGTCGGCGTAAACTGCAGCTATCTTGTTTTCCTGCACCGGAAACTTAACACACAAGTGTAATGTGGACACCACCGCTCTGAATATATTCAAGGCGGGTCTCCCGATTATAATATTATAAGGGCTATAACAGTCTACTATTAAGTATTGAATATCAATGGACTTTGACATAGGGGTCTCTCCCATTGTAGTCCTCAGCCATATATGTCCTATGATGGGGACTCTTTCTCCGAGGAGGGCTGTATCATTTTTTCTGACAATTGCATCTTTTTAAAGGTAGAATAAAATAAGACATCAGCGCTACTACCTGGGTCTAGCAGTGTTTTTCTTACCAACAGCTCTCTGACCTGGATGGAAATCACCACTGGGTCGTCAAGGTTAGGGCTTGCCGATATGAAGTCTGATTGATTGAAGGATATAGTGACATCTGGGTCTTCCTCCTTCTTTGGCTGCAGGGTTCCTTCGATCGCCAACATCGCCCTATAACTTCGTTTTTTGGCCGAGCTTGTTTCACATCCGCCTGCATATCCTCCTGATATGTGGCTGATGATGCCTCTTGGTGGATCAGGGATTGTTTGCTCTTTTTTGTTCTTATCTGTCGCTGTTTGTTTGTTTCCTTCCCTGTCCGAGCTTGCTCTTCTGGCTTTCTGGCTCTCGACGTATTTGTCAAGAAGTCCTTGTCGCGCCAGCCTTTCTAGAAGGTCTTTCGCGACAATGCAGTCGTCCGTTGTGTGGCCGAACTTCTGGTGGAAGGCGCAATGCTTGCTCCTATCCACAAACCTTTGGTCTTGGTAGTTTCCTGTCCGAGCTGGTGGCTTCACGATTTTGGCATTCAGAATTTCTTTTATGATGTTCTCTCTCTTGGTATTGAATCTGGTATACCTGTTGTATTTTGGTGTGAGCTTGAAAGGCTTCTTTGTATCCTTGTTGCCTGGTGATCGGAATATTTTTTCCTCATCCCTCTTTTGTGGTTGTCTATCCGGTTTTTGGGCCTCGCGGAGCTCTTCAATCTCCATTTGACCCACAGCCCTCTCTCGGAACTCCTCTAGTGTTCTTGGTTTTGTTATCGCAATGGTTTCTCGGAATTTGCCTGGTCGGAGGCCAGCCTTGAGAGCATGAAGGTGGACAGCCGGATCCAAGTCTTGGATCTCCATGGTAGCCTCGGAAAACCTGGTCATGTAATTCTTTAAACTCTCATGTTGGCCCTGCTTGATTGTGCCTAGGTAGTTTGATCCATGGACATAAATTCTGGATGCAGCAAAGTAATCAATAAAGGATCTCGCCAGTTCCTCAAAGGAGGAGATCGAACCTGCAGACAATTTAGAAAACCACAGTAGTGCAGCACCATCAAGATAAGTAGGAAAAGCCCGGCAAAGTACAGGCTCATTGTTAGCGCCATTAAAAAACATCATGGATTGGAACTTTTTGATATGAGCTCGGGGGTCACCGAACCCCTTGTACGGTTCCAGTGCTGTAGGTAATACAAAGTTCTTCGGCATCTGGAACTTAGTGATCTCGTCGGAAAAGGGGTTTTCGAGGGTGAGCTTCTCCTTTGGTGGAGTGATATTCAGGGGATCTGCATTGCCCTGCGTCGAGCTTTTAGAGCTTTCTCCTTCGTGCTTTCCGTTGTTCTGTGCAGAGAGCTCAGCTATCTTCCGTACCTCCGCCTGGAGCTCGGCGATCTGAGCTAAGAGCTCTGCCTGTGTGGGTTGGGGGTTCCCGTTGTCAGCCATATCCGAGGATAAGGAATCCTGCAAAATAGAGTAAGATACTAAATAAAATGGATGGTGAGGTCAGATATATTCGGGCCCCATGGTGGGCGCCAAGTGTTTCGTCCTGACACTGGGATGGCCGAGCTTTAGCTGCTCCGAGCAAATGGTCGTCAGAGAGGAAGAGCTATACGTCGGCCTGAATAAAACACCGCAGCGGGAATACCTGCAGAAGATACTCCGACACTCAAGTCAATAAGGATCTTAAATCAATCAAAGTAAGAAATAGAAGATTGAGAGTGAGAGAACCTGACTTTTGGCCGAGGATATTAGCTCGGCTTTATAGGAGTTGTTTTACCGTTTATTGTGGATAAGTCCTAGTTTGTAGGTTGATTATGATATTTCTGTTTTAGGTGTGTTTGAGCACGTTTCTTATTTTCGAAGGGGTGAGGCCGAGCTTATCGGCCTGAGTGCCGAGCTTATCGGGCAGTTGGCGTGAGGCCGATCTAGGTTGCTCACTTGCTGAGTTTTTCGGGCGGCCGAGGTTTGAGATAACGTATCAAATAGTAAATTTAAAACCCCAATACCTAAACTCTAAAACTTAAACACACAATCCTAATTAAAAAAAATACTAAATCCTAATTCCTAAACACAAACTCTAATTCCTAATTCAAAAACCATAAATTCTAAATTCTTAATTTTTGAACTCTGAATTCTAAATCCTAATTTATAAGTCCCATATCCTAATTTAAAAATTCTATATCCTAAATCCTAAACATTAATCATAAACCCTAAGCTCTAATGTCAAAACTTTAAACCCTAAATTCTAAATTCTAATCTAAAAACATTTAAATCTTAATTTCTAATCCTTAACACTAACTCTAATTCTTAAATCTTAGACCCTAATCTAAAAAAGCTAAAGTTTAAACACTAAATCCTAAATCTCTAATTCTTAAATCCTAATCCATAAACCACATATCCTAATTCAAAAATTCTTAACCTAAAATTTAATAATAAACCCAAAACACTAACTCCTAAATATAAACCATAAACTGTAATCCAAAAAACACTAAACTCTAATCTTTATGCACCAATCATATTTTTCAACCATAAATCATAATTCAAAAAATCTTAAATCTTGAACCTATAATTACTAAACTCTAAATTATAAATCTTAATCCAAAAACCACATATCCTAAACTAAAAAACTCCTAAGACGTAACTCTTAAATCCTAAATTCTATATGCAAATCCTAATGCATAAATACTAAATCATAGATAGTAAATCACTGAACTTAAGATCGTAATCCAAAAAATTCTAAATCCTTACCCTAAATCTTATATCCTAAAATGTAAACTATAATCCTAAATCCTAATTCAAAATTCCTAAACTCTCAATCTTTTGTGTGTTGCGCGATAATAATCATAATAAATAACTGCAGACAATACATCAATTAGAGATATTAAAAAAAATCACTTAATTCCTTTTTATTAAATTCTTTTTCAATGTACCTTTTTTATTAATATATTATCATGCAAAATTTTTTTAAATAAACTTAATTTTGGCAAAATCTAAATTGATTAAGACCTTTATTTAAGTTCGGATGCGATTAGTGTTATTAAGGGTCAATATCTATATCGTATAAAATAATCCATATAAGTAGGCAAACTATTAAATAGCTTTTTTAACTTCGTTTTTAACCTAATCCCCTTCTTTTCAATAATTTTATCTATAAGTATGTGATTTTTTTCTAAAATAATATATACGTATGTAATTTATATCATTATAATTACTTTTAAACACTAACTTTTCATTATGAATAACAATCTTTATAGATTGACTCTCATTTTTATTACTTTTTCAGAAAGTATTTACAGTCACAACTCAAATCTTTATATATATTCAAAAAAAAAAAAAAAAAACCCACACATCTCTACTGTGGATAAAAAATTTGACTATTCTGCTAAAAGAACTCTCAACCTGTTATATGTATATATATAACTTTTTACTTAAAAAATCTAGATCATTTGAAATTTAAGGACAAATTTTAAATTTAATATTATTATAATAAATACTTTTTTTTTTTGTTTCCTAATTTGCTTACACGATTTTCCTGGTTTTTCTACATCAATATTAGGTAATAACTTTATGCAATGATAATTTAGTTGATAATTTATACATAAATATAATTAAATATCTCAACAGTCAACAACATAGTTTGTAATAACTATACATAATATTAGCAGTGATTTATCATATGATATTTTGACCTTTGGAAAACTTATATTTTAGATTGTTTCTAAACATTTAATATTATTTAAATATTGATTAATCACTGAATACATGATATAGATTTATAATCATTAAATAAGTCAATTACATGAATTATAGGTGGCGTAAATTAAAATAAACAAATAATAAAGTACACATAAACTTAAAAAGACTACAATTCAAAAATTTAAATTCTAAATCTTAAATTTTAAACTTTAAGAATATTATAATCTAAAAACTCTGAACTCTAAATTCTAAAATTTAATCTAACAAAATATATCTTTAAATTCCATACCCTAATTTAAATAACCCTAAATTCTAAACTTATACATTAATAGTAAATCTAAAATCCTAATACCTATACCCCAAAGTTTAAATACAAAATCTTAATCCCCAATTACTAAACCCTATATCTTAATTCCTAAACACTAACACTTAATTCTAATTCAAAAATCATAAATTTTAAATTCTAAATTTTAATAATAAATCTTAAATTTCAAACTATGTACTGATTTAGAGTAATAATTATAAGTCTTAATTTACTTTTTTTATTATACACCAAAAGAAATTATTATAAGTGTTAATTTATCTTTTTAATTTAAAATTTTGCTCATTTTTAATGTTACTTATATGGTATATGAAAACCAAACATAATTTATCAATTTATTTTATCTATTGTTCACTAATTGTGATCTTGTTTTAATATCGTGTGTTTATAATTTTTAAAAGTTATATTTAAATTAATTAATAAAAAATATTTTTTAGGATAAACTAAAAAATAAAATAAGCAATAATATAATTCTAGATTTAATAAAAAATAGCAAAAATTAACGACGTAAAAATGACACTGGTAACAGATTAAACCCAAAATTTTAAAATTACTATTAAATTAAACCTAACTCTACCTAGGGGTAGCAGTAAGGTGGGTAGAGGTGAATTTTTGCCCTATTCGATTTCGTTCCGCCCTGCCGTACAATAATTCGTATAGAACTCGCTCCATTTTTATCCGTGGATAGTAAAAAATTGAACTCTAATCCGCTCCCGCGAATACCCACGAGTACCCTATCCTTATCAGCCATGGCCACTGCAAATAAACTTGCTGTCATAATCAAGTGAATAATAATAATAAAAGTCTCTATAGTTTCACTGAATTTTCAATTATGTCCCTACACTTTTTTTTCTGATTAATTTTCTATACCATATCAAATTTTGTAATTAAGTTTCTATCGTGGCAAAAATACTGGAATTAACGAAATATTCCGTTAAACAAAATGAATATGCCTAACACTTAACTGGATATTTTGTATAGTTTAACAGAATATTCCATTAATTTCAATATTTTTATTACGGTAGGAATTTAATTACAAAATCTAATATGGTATAAAGACTAATTGAAAAAAAAAACGTATAAAAACCTAGTTAAAAATTCAATGAAATTACAGGAAATAATAATAATAATAATAATAATAATAATAATAATAATAATAATAATAATAATAATAATAATAATAATAATAATAATAATAATAATAATAATAATAATCGTCATCGTCATCGTCGATGTTTCATCTAGTGGAGCATTCAACATTAATGACGAGTTTCAACTTTCAAGTCTAAGTTTTTAGGTCCCTAGATAGAAATCAAGATATTGATGGTATATTTTTCATCTTAGGATAATTGATTAGGAAGGATCATGTTTCATCTAGTGGAGCATTCAACATTAATGACGAGTTTCAACTTTCAAGTCTAAGTTTTTAGGTCCCTAGACAGAAATCAAGATATTGATGGTATATTTTTCATCTTAGGATAATTGATTAGGAAGGATTTTTGGCGACTCCGAGTTAGAATGCCAATAAAGGTTAAATCTTTCTTCACCATCTAGAGTAAAGAAAAAAAAAAATATCGTGGAAAGGCTTCTAATTTAAAATATATTTAGGAGTGAATGTTGATATGACCAAAATTTCGATCCGATTCGCATTAAAATTATCGGATCTAATATCTGCAGTTTTTTAGTTTGGATTCGATTCGATTTATTCTGTACATTTGCGAATCAGATCGGATTTGATATTAGATATATCCGTAAAATATAAAAATATTTTTAAAAGTTTATTTTTATTTAAAAAATCAATAAAATCTCTTTTTTTTTTATTCTTTTAAACATGTTTATTTTTAAAATAATATTAAACATATTTTTCTTAAATAATAAAAAAATAATATAATATATACTATAATTATTAGTTGAAATAAACTATAAAAAAATATTATTTATTTATTTTTGCGACTGAATAGCCCTAGCCGTGAATTTGCAGAAATTATTTTTAATATGGAAAGAGAGATGGTGTTTTGGTTGAATATTGATATTTGAAGTGTATTACAGTAGTATGGAAATCATTCAACACCCCCCACGTGTTGGCCAGAATGCTGCCACGTGTCCACCACGCCCCCCACGTGTTGGCTTCCCACCCAAAAAATCCACCCATCTATAATTACACCAAATACTCCCATTTTCAACAAAAACACCAATATTTTTTTCATACCAAAAAAAATTAGCCTGAATTTGCGCACCAAGCCTATTTTGCAGGATTACTCTCTTAAAACAACCATAATCGAATCTTTTGGCAATTTGATTTATGTTTTTATTTTCTGTTATCATTATCAATATTTTTTTTTATTTTAAGATTTTAAAATATTGTAAGAAAAAAAAGTAAAAATAATAACATTTTATTTTATATGCTTATCCTTTTTTTCTTTACAAAATTCTTGAATAGAAGATACTACTTAAAATAAAAATAATAAATAAAAATACGAACCAAACATAAACTAATATGTCATATTTTCAAGTCATCTTTTTCCGTAGAATGGTTTTGCTATCGATGTTTTTAGGCACAAAATAATGGGTTTAATGAAGTCATTATTTTCCTTTTCAAATAGTGACGAGGTCTTCTAATGGTAACCTTAATAATTCTGGTAATTCCCCAAAAGTAAAAAATTTTAAGTGTATTTTGTATTTTTGAAAATGAATGTATATATTTTTTTCTTTGTTTTAAAAATTATGAAAGGCGATTTAGTAGAAATATTCATTTTCCTTCTTCTCCACTAACAGTTTAACACAAATGATTAAGTAATTAGTTTAACTCATTTGAAATTAGTTTTTTTTTTTTTTACCAAAAATAAAGAAACTCCAACCCACAACCTCTAAGTGCACATAAAAAAATTATATCACTTAAATTATAACTCTAACAAATTACAACTCTTTTGATCACAAATTATACTTGATTATACATAATTTTAGGAATGAAACCGAATTGACTTGTTTAATTCAGGAGTGAGGACCCAAAAAAAAGCCATTTGTGAATAAATCAGTCAACAACTAAAAAATTAGTAAAAAAAAACAATAAATTAGTTAAACGGATCTGATCCGATCGTTTGACGGTTACTAAGTTTTAAATAATAAAATACAATTATTTTTTTGAAAAAATATATTTTATATCTTACTATATTATTTTATTATATTTTATTCGAGCTGATTAAACCTCAATTTAACCTTTAAATTTTTAAATCTTTAACTGCATCGGTTCAACAACCTGTTCAATTTTCAAACCTTGTAAAAATATAATATGGATTACTTAAAAATCCCTGTGGATGGTTCAACATAAAGGACTCTTCATTTGCCTATGGATCTTCAAATGGATTCAAACTCAGACAGGAAGCACGAAACTACGAAACTGAATAAGCCAAGCGCATATATCATCATCAAGAGTCAAGAGTCAAGACTAGCCATATTAAATCAGAGAAAGGAGCAAAGGAGCAACATAAATCATGAAAAAGTAGTGAGATTGCAATACATAGGAGTAAAGGCGCACCACCTGCAATGAAAATTTTGACCGCTACGCTACTCTCATGTCTTATGAGAACCTTAACAACTGAAAATGATGAGGTCTATGCTATACAAGATGGGGAAATAATAGAATTCTTCTGTGGCTTCAGCTTAACACAACAACATACTCTGTACTTGCCTGGGATCAAAACACTGCTGATTAATTCTCTAAGCCTTATTCACACGAATTTTTTGCCCTTCTAGTGACTGCATTCAACAGGTCATTAGACAAATATCAAATCACTGTCAGTTATAGTATTTAGAAGCAAAATAATCACCCATTCACATTAATGTCAATCTACAAAACCCAATCCAATGACCAGATCAAAGCATGGTAGGATTTTAAGTCATCTTAAGATAATAAGAGAAAAGAACTTGTATTGTGACAGAGAACCAGATAAAGGAACAGCATTAGTATTGTTTATGCAATAACTCGGGTATACAATGAACTGAAAAGAAAATTCTAGTTAGATGCAACTAGTAGAATTTTTTGATATTATTATCGATATATCCATAACACATTGCTGCTTAAAACCTACTACAGAAAGGATAAAAAAGATGCACTATCATTATCCGTAAGTAAGATCGGAAGAAGGAACTCAGCCTCTACATTTTATTAAGATGGCATATGCAAAGCATTTTTGGATGATTCAGCTTGCAAAATAAAAGAAAAAGCAGTAAAAACTTACGGCATTGTTGAAAGACAAGATTGCTGCTTCAACATCCTCATCAGAAGAAAAACTAACAAAACCATAGCCACTCGATTTTGAGGTCCCCGGAACCCGTGAGACCTTGGCGCTAAGAACTTTTCCCTTCTCAGAGAAAAAAGTTTTAAGCGTATCTGATGTTACTGTCTTGGCCAGATTTCCCACATATACCTTGTGGGGGCTGTCAACAAAGTTGGACTCCTCGGCCTGAAGGAAAGATGTATCTACTGTTGATAAAGGTTTTTCGGTTATATTTACCTTGACCTCACGTCCTCCGATTTCCTGTAAAAGTACACGAGTCCTTTAAGAAATCAGCGTCTTTTGAGATTTTTTACCTGAAAAGGTAAAAGGATTCTGCAATATAACTTACAGTGCCATTAAGTTTCTCAACAACTGCATTTGCATCCTCAACAGTTTTCATCGTAACAAATGCAAAGCGACGACTCCGTCCAGAGTATTTATCATACATAACCTATGAACAAGACATGGAAAGTTAATGACATACCTGAGCAATCCCACATGGTGTGATGCAGAGACAAATGACTCCATATATATATAATAACTGGCTATACAAATGAAGCTCTTAAATTACTTCATACGGATACATGAACATTGCACCTATAAACATACAATTTTGAGTATTTTGATAGCACGGATTTAGTGCAAGTCCTTCATTGCATTGTTATGTTATATTCATATTGTCAATATGAATTTACAATCATTCTGTTGAGAATTTTAACATATGGTTGATGTCTCATTGTTTTTATTCTAGAGACTTGTTAGTTACTACTTACTCGAACTACTCACAAATTCACAATATCTGTTTTTAATCTTCAAGTCACACTTAATAAACCAATATGGATCTGAATCCTGCAATTAGAATTCCACTATCTTCATGTTAATGTAACAACTACATCTATATCTTGTAAAAGAAGTCTATGTCCTAAAACTGAAAAGAAAAAGAAGCTACCCCATTTTCAGATTCATTTGAATAAGCAAAGGAGCATGGAGGCAACAAAAATGTTGAACAAGAATCATACATTACCAAGAAATATGAAGTTCGTAACCGAAAAAGTGTATACACAAAAGCAAAAATGATAACTATAAAGAGTAAACAAATTTTTATTACTTTGGAAGTCCTGAGAATTACTCTTGTCGGATAAATTGGTCCTCTATCATTTTCAATAAAATTTTTAATGTGTATTGAATACATAAGTCCCTACAAATTTTATTATAAGATAAATTAGTCCCCTTATGACCAATATATTTATTTGGACTATATATCTTCAAAATCGATTCAATTGAAAGTATGAATTTTAGTTGAACGAAATGATATCCAACAATAAAAATATAACGATATTCACACAACTGAAATCTATATTCGACTATAACTGCAATTTTGTGAGTGTAAATCTTCACATGCAAAATAACGGAAAGGTAAATTCAAAGAATGTAGGAATCAGTTAACTCTAAACCACAATTTTAGCTCAGGAAAGATTTATGAATGCAAGAATTGCCTCACAAAGATGAACAATGCTTGAGCCGTGAAGAAAGGACGAAAATACCTCAGCTTTCTCAACGGCGCCATGCTCTTCAACGATGTTCTTGAGCTCATCGTTGGTGACAGTGCGAGGAATGTTGCCAACATAGAGCCTCCTTGCAGCCTCCGATTTAGGGTCCACCGATGTAGTGACCGCGGCTTCTTCTGCGGCCACCGCAAAGGGTCTCCGATTGCGTTTGGGAGTTCCGACAAAAAGAGAAAATGGCTGCGAGAGACGGGTGGCGGGTTTAAAGTATAAGGTTGGGGACGAGGAACTTGGTGATGGGGCTGCGAGGGAAAGAAGGTTCGGTGGTGAGAGCATAGAGGTAGCCATTGTTGTGTGAATTATGAAAAGAAATTAAGAAAGCAAAGTCGGAATGGAGGTTTTTGCTGTTTGCAGCGTCATCAGAGGTTTTATCCTTTTTATCCTTCTAGTATCGGAAATCAATATTGGTGGAGTCCTGGAGCATAAAATTGGGTCGGGTTAACCCATATAGACTCAAATAAATAATAAATAAGTGAATAATATTTTAGAGTAGAGAGTAAAATACTAAAATTGATCATGAAAAATTATAATACTGACAAATTTTATCATAAAAGAATTAAAATTAACTTGTAATCATTAAAGATAAGATTTTATAGGCAAAACTATTCAAATATTTAAAATATATCTAAAATTCTTAAATTATCTCCTATTTTTATTTAATCACTCTTTCAACATCTCGAAAAAGAAGTGAGAACATCGTCATCGCTGGTTGTCAGTAAAAAAAGAAATACCATCAAAGCAAAGAAATACTTGCAACTAAAAAAATTTTTATTATAAAAACAGTTTACCCTTCAAATATTCTTTTGGAAAAACTTTGTGAAAAAACTTACTTTAAAATGTTATAAAGAAACTCCTTTAATTTACAAATCCGTAAGGTGAATAGTTTAAAGAAATGAAAAGGATTAAAGACGTGTCTAAGAGCTTCCTACCCAATAACTTACATCGCTCATTCATATCCATCCAATACATAATTCAGAGAAATAAGGCAATACCAAGTCTATCTTACCTCAACATCCATCACCACATATCAGAAACAACTCTTAGCATCACCATCACCAAGTATGAAGGATCTCTCAATAGTTCAAACACAAGCAAGACAAGCAAATAAAACACAAGTATATTTAAGTAACGCAATTAGTACATTGGCATTTAATATGCACAACTAAGCAAGCCATGACAAGTAGCAAACCCAAACAAGTCAAACAAATGCAAATGATGCATGACTACTTTATGGCCGATGATATCATCTGCCGGTTATACAACCAAATCCGACATGTCCGGTAGCGAACCCTGGACAAGAACACCACAACACGGAGCAAGTAGGACCAAACCGCAACCCTTGCATCTTACCCGCGTAATCTGAAGCAAAGGGGACAACCTCAACCCTTGGCTCTTACCCAGGCGGTGTTACAGGGGCTCTGGCAGCGACGCAGGTAGCTTCCTTCCTTTCTCGTCGCGTCGTCTTACTCTCCTCGGGCTTCTCCTCCGGCAACGACGATGACGGCTCAGCGTTGTTTCCCTCTCCCGTGTCTTCTTCCTCCACGATGGCGACGGTGAAACGGCAACGAAAGCAACACTTAGCATCTCCTCTCAGCGACGGCGACGCGGACTTCACGACGATGACGATGACGGAACAGGACATGACAGAACGACGAAGTGAAGGCTTCTCCCTCCGCGTGTTCGGTCTCGCGACAGCGACGGCGACAGTGGCACCTAGTCCCGCCGACGCCGTCCTCTTCCTTCCACTCTCTTCTCTTTCCCGTTTTTTATTCTCCCTCTTCTTTTCTTTCTTTCAGTGGTGGATGTGTGTGTGTTTACGGTGAGAGAAGGTTAGAGTTAGGGTTTTAATTTTTTGGGAAAAAGGTAGTGTAGGTATTTTCAATAGAATTAGGAATATAGGTAGTAATTGAAATCTAAATATAATACAATTTACTTATCTTTAAAAAAAACTATTTATTTATTAACTCATAAATTTTTTTTAATTAAGTATTCTAATTTAAAATTAGAGATAAATAAATTAATTTACCTTCAATTTATAAAATCAAATTAAAATTCCAATTATTCAAATTTAAATAGTCGAAAATTTATTATTTTTAAATTTCTAAAATTTTAAATTATAAATTAAGAAAATTTTCAATAATTATAAAATTAGATAAAACCTTAATTTATTTCAAATTTAATTTATCAAAATCTGATTCAATCACTTTTAATAAAATAATTTTTAAAAATTAAGTTTTGACCTATTAAAATATATTAAAATTAGTTCCTAATCTAATTTTAAAAACTTTGGGTCTTACAGTCTTTTAGTCAATTGTAATAATTCTTATTATCATTATCTCACACGCACAAAAATACACACTGATTCATTTGTTTAAATAGTCAGGATTTGAGTTTGTAACGAAGAAGGATGAGAGAGGAAGAGTAGTAGTCAAAAAGAATGAACTAATAAGTAAAAATTTGATTTTGAAAATTAAGAGTTGCTTTGATGTAATGTGAATAAATCAGAAGATATTATTCATGTGTAACGTTATCATAGTTGTAATAATGTCATCTGATCGCACTAAATTGAAAAGTGAACAGACGGTCTTTTGTAGTAGAAAAAAATTAATGGAGGAGAGGAATATATGATGAATGATTTTGGATGGAAACTAAAGAAAAATGGAATTAAACATAAAATGAATGAATGAATGTATAGAATAAGAGAACATGGATGAGGTCTTCAAAATTGAAAACACCTTAAAAGAATCTAACTTTCATATTCTCTCCTTAAAGATAGGTCAACATTCTACTTACTAATAATTAGGAGTGATAAAACGGGTCGAACTTGTTAAGTTAATTCGCTAAATCTAAAAATGTAGGTTAGATTAGAATTTGGAGTCCGTCAAATTAAAAAAATTCGTCAAATTTGTACAGCCAAATTGATGAATTTAGGCGGGATAGAATGGGCCGGTCCGACGGGTCAAAGATTTTTATTTTTTTATTTTTTATTAAATAAAAAAGTCATTACTATTATAAAATTAATAATTATAAAATTTTCAAACATTTTTTTTTGTTTTTATTCTTCTTTTAGATATAAATTTATTTATTTTATTTTACAATTTTATATACATACTTGGTGCATAATTTATAACCCACAAACTAACCGACAAATGCATCGGGTCGTACCAAGTAATACCTCAGGTGAGTGAGGGTCGATCCCACGAGGATTGATGGATCAAGCAACAATGATTGATTGATTGTCTTAGTTAGACAAACAGAAAATAGTGTTGAGAGTTCAAAAGCATTAAATTAAAGATAGACAAATAAATAAGTTGGGAATAAAATATGGAGAAACAGTTAAGACTTCAGAGTTATCTATTTTTCGGATTGACTTTTCTTATTAATTTATTTTAATCATGTAAGATTTAATTCATGGCAAACTACATGTGACTAGACCCTAATTCCTTAGACCTTTCTAATCTCCTCTAAAATTCATCAATAGCCAATTCATTGGTCAATTAATTCCGATTAGGGGGTGAGGTTCAATTCTAGTTATATGCCACAAAAATCCTAATTATCCAAATATAAGAGGATTATATGTCACGTATCCCGTTAAATCCAGATAATTAAAATTTAGGAGAAATTGTTTTTAAACTGTTGTTCAAGTAAGAGCTTTTCCAAGTTATACAAGAACTCAATTAGAAAGAGGGTCATACTTCCGTTCCACCCAAATTCATAAGATAAAGAACGAAAACAATTCTTGAAATATAAATCAAAACATGAATTAAAATAGAAAAACAATAAAATCAATCCATACAATAGACAAAGCTCCTAACCTTAACAGTGGAGGTTTAGTTGCTCATGGTAAAGAGAAAATAAGGATTCTGATAAACTGTGAATTGTGAATTGGAATGGAATAATGTTGGGCTGGAATCCCCTGTTGGAATCCCATTTTATATCTAATCCTAATTAATTTAAAATATATCTTCTTAAAACTAAAACAATATATTTTCCTATTTTAAATTAAAAATAAAGTTTAAATCAGAATTAATTAAAGCAATCAGCATATCTTCAATTGATAGATGGGGACCACTTGCTTCGTAGGGTCCATGCCTAACTTGGAGTGGGCATAATCATTCTTGTGTGAATCTCCATTGAGTCTTTGCTATTCTGTGGCTCTAATATGTGTTTCTGGGCCGAAAACTGGGTCGAAACTCGGCCTGAAATCGTCCCCAGTGTTTTCTGCGAATTCTGCATGTCACGCATGTCACGCGTACGCATCAGTCACGCGTACGCGTCGATGGTCTTTTTCGCGCGTCACGCATACGCGTCAGGTACGCACACGCGTCGCTGTGCAACTTCGCTTTTCACGCATACGCGTCATCCTTGCTGGTCAGCTCTTTGGTTTCTTCTATTTCTCTGCAGAAACTCCATCAAATCCATCCAAATGCTACCTAAAATAAACAGAAATGTACAAGACTCAAAGTAGCATCTATAGTGGCTAAAAGATAATTAATTCTTGATAAAACTTAACAAATTAAATGCAAATTTACTAGGAAAAGGTAAGAAAGATGCTCACACATCACAACACCAAACTTGAATTGTTGCTTGTCCTCAAGCAACCAAACTAATATAAGCTTAGAATGTGAATTCACATGAGAATGAGAGTTCGATTAAGCTCATGTCTCTTCTTATAGTGGGGTTTACAACTGCAATCCTAAATAGTTTTGGCATCTCACTCTCCTTTGAATCAGAAGAATGTTACTGTCATTCGGAATTAGAATCCGGATAATATTATGAATTCTCTGATCTTTTGTAACTCAATTTAACCCTTGAATACAACATTTTTTCTTTTCTTTGGTGCTTTGCACCTTGAGCCTAGCCGTGACTTTAAATGTTTTGTCTCAAGCTTTACTTGACACAGAAACACCACAAGCACTTAACTGGGAAACTCTTTTGAAGTTCTGATTTTTCTTTCAACTACTCTCAGACAGTGGTGCTCAAAATCTTTGGCATACTCTGTTAATTGCAATTGATCTCAACTCTAAATGTTGTGTCTCAAGGATTAGTTGACACAAGAACACCACAAGCATGTGACTAGGGAAACAACTCTTTGAGCTTTTAATCATGTTTGACCTCCCTAGTCATTGATGGTCAGAGCCTTGGACGTTGCTTTTATATCTTTTTTTTTGCTGTCTCTTTTGCTTCAAGGATTAAATTTTTGTTTATTTCAGAGAAGTCATAATAATTCTCTAAATTCCTGTTCTTTGTACATTAACATTCTTTGATTCAAATTTAAATATGCATTGTTCATGTCATGCATTCAGAATTACAGAAAATACCACCACATGTAAGTGAATAAGACTACTCTTTGATATAAACTCAATTTCTCATGCAATACATCACTTTTTTTTTTCTTTTTTTAGATTCAAGTTCAGTGAGCGGTATATGAGACAAATAACAAAATGAAACTAATTCTAAGACTAAAAGTACTAAAGATTATGCAGGCAATTAAAGCAACAGAAAACAGAAAATAAAAGAATAAGAACGGAAGAGAAATAGAATGAAAGGAACTCAACCACCTTAGTTATGCTAGTGGTCATCTCATTCCTCCATGAAGAACTTTCATCTCCCTTTGGTGCTATTAAAATAAACTGAGAAGGCATAAGCGTAGCGACAACACCAAACTTAAAGGTTTGCTTGTCCTCAAGCAAAAAAGAACTGAAAACAAAAACAAATAGTAAGATGAAAGAATAAAAAAAAGGATAAAAGAACAAGAGAGAATTAGGATTGGGGTGGATGATTTGAATTCAGGCGCTAAGGGGTTTAATTTGGGCGCCGCGTGCGACGCGTACGCGAAAGCCACGCGTACGCGTGGATCGTGCGAATTTCAAGTGACGCGTACGTGTCTGGCACGCATACGCGTGGGTTTGGTTTGTGCAAATTGCGCGAAGGCAGCCGCGCGCATGTACAACTCTCTGCTCGCGCGGTCTGGGAATCAAAATTTTCAGATGACGCGTGCACGTCATGCACGCGCACGCGTGGATGGCCAATTTCAGAAAGGACGCGCACGCGACAGGGACGCGTCCACGTGATCAATTTTGTGCCTCTAGCACACTTCCAGCCCCAAGCCATCACAACTCTCTGTCCAAACACTCATTGACGCCGATTTTCAAGGTCACACATACGCGTCAGGGACGCGCACGCGTGGGTGGCCATTTTCCGCAAACGATGCGCACGCGTCAGGGACGTGTACGCGTGACCATGTTTGTGCGCAAGGCACACTTCCTGCACCACTCTCGCTCAACTCTCTGTAACTTTTATTTTTTTTCTCGTACCCACATACGACACGTACGCGTCAGCGACGCTTGCGCGTCGGGTGCTCTTTTTTTTGTGTGTGTTTTCTGAAGTGTTCGGTTCCTGTTATAAAATAGCTGCATGATCAGAAAAAAAGTAAAACTCAATAAAAATCAAATAAGTAATAAAACTACAACTACGAAAAATAACTAAGGATACGAAATTATCGGGTTGCCTCCCGACAAGCGCTTCTTTAACGTCACTAGCTTGACGGTCAGTTCTGCTAATTCAGCAGATGAGTGGACCTCTGGCGATCGATCTCGCCTCCAAGATAGTGCTTTAACCTCTGGCCATTCACTGTAAATTTTCTGTCAGACTTCTCTTCCTGTATTTCCACGTAACCATATGGTGAAGCTCTGGTAACCACAAATGGTCCTGACCACCAGGATTCAGCTTTCTGGGAAAGAGTTTGAGCCTTGAATTATACAGAAGCACTCTCTGTCCTGGCTCAAAGACTCTGATGGCAATCTTCTTGTCATGCAGTAACTTGGTCCTCTCCTTATAGAGCTCGGCATTCTCATAGGCTGAATATCTGAATTCATCAAGCTCATTCAACTGAAGCAGTCGCTTGATTCCTGCAGCTTCTAAATCAAGATTCAGATATCGGATTGCCCAGTAAGCTTTATGCTCCAACTCAACTGGCAAGTGACAGGCTTTGCCATAGACCAACTGATAATGGGACATGCCAATAGGAGTCTTGTAAGCTGTCTGATATGCCCAAAGAGTATCATCAAGCTTCCTAGACCAGTCCTTTCTTGAAACACTGATGGTCTTCTCTAAAATTCTCTTAAGTTCCCTGTTGGAAACTTTAACCTGTCCACTTGTCTGAGGGTGATAGGGGGTTTTCACTTTATGACGGACTCCATATCTCTGCAGAAGTAAGTCCAGCTGTCTGTTACAGAAGTGGCTTCCACCATCACTAATGAGTGTCCTTGGGACACCAAACTGGCTAAAGATATATCTCTGAAGAAAACTCATTACCACCTTGGCATCATTGGTGGGTAGAGCCACAGCTTCCACCCACTTGGACACATAATCAACTGCCACTAGAATATAGTTATTTGAATGTGAGGGTGGAAAAGGTTCCATGAAATCAATACCCCACACATCAAACAACTCAACCTCAAGAATCCCCTGCTGTGGCATTTCATGGTTGGCAGGGAGATTTGTGGCTTTTTCACATCTGTCATAGTGCTTCACAAATGCTCTTGAGTCTCTGAAGAGAGTCGGCCAGTAAAATCCGCTCTGAAAAACCTTTGTAACTGTCCTTTCACCACCAAAGTGGCCTCCATAATCAGAACCATGACAGTGCCAAAGAATCTGCTGTTTTTCTTCATCTGGGACACATCTCCGGATGATACCATCTGAACAACTCTCAAAAAGGTATGGTTCCTCCCAAATGTAGTACTTTACATCAGTCAATAGCTTCTTCACTTGTTGCCTACTGTACTCCTTTGGAATAAAATTCATGGCTTTATAATTTGCAATGTCTGCAAACCATGAGCCTGCTGAATGAGGAACAATTACTCATCCGGAAACGTCTCAGTCACAGCTGTGGGTGGTTGTATTCCTGCTTCAGGCTCAATTCTGGAGAGATGGTCAGCTACTTGATTTTCTGACCCTTTCCTGTCTTTTATCTCAATATCAAACTCCTAAAGGAGCAACACCCATCTGATTAATCTTGGTTTAGAATCCTGTTTGGTTAGAAGGTACTTCAAAGCAGCATGGTCAGTATAAACAATGACCTTAGAACCAAGTAAATAGGACCTAAACTTATCAACTGCATACACAACAGCTAATAATTCCTTTTCTGTAGTTGTGTAATTCTTTTGGGCATCATTTAACACACGACTGGCATAGTAAATGACATGTACAAGCTTACCATGCCTCTGTCCTAGAACAGCTCCTATAGCAAAGTCACTGGCATCACACATTAATTCAAATGGTAAATCCCAGCCAGGGGGAGCTATAATGGGAGCAGAGATAAGGTTTACTTTCAGAGTTTCAAAAGCATGCAGACAATCAGAATTAAAGACAAAAGGAACATCAGCAACCAACAGGTTGCTTAAAGGTTTAGCAATTTTAGAAAAATCCTTTATACATCTTCTATAAAATCCTGCATGACCCAAGAAACTCCTGACTGCCTTAACATTAGTTGGTGGTGGTAATTTTTCAATTACCTCCACCTTTGCTCTATCAACTTCAATTCCCTTACTTGAAATTCGGTGTCCAAGAACAATACCTTCTGTAACTATAAAATGATATTTTTCCCAATTTAAAACAAGATTTGATTCTTGACACCGTTTCAAGACAAGAGATAAATGCTTAAGGCAGGATTCAAAAGAATTACCAAAGATAGAAAAGTCATCCATAAATACCTCAATAAACTTTTCAACCATATCAGAAAAATTGAAAGCATACACCTCTGAAAAGTTGTTGGAGCATTGCAAAGTCCAAAAGGCATTCTTCTGTAGGTAAATACTCCAAATGGACATGTGAATGCTGTCTTCTCTTGATCTTGAGGGTCCACTACAATTTAGTTATATCCAGAATAGCCATCTAGAAAGCAGTAAAAGGCATGACCAGCTAACCTCTCAAGCATCTGATCAATGAAAGGTAGGGGAAAGTGATCCTTCCTTGTAGCAGTGTTGAACCTCCTATAGTCTATGCACATTCTCCATCCTGTAATTGTTCTTGTAGGAATAAACTCATTCTCTTCATTCTTGATCACTGTCATCCCTCCTTTCTTGGGGACTACCTGCACAGGACTTACCCAAGGACTGTCAGAAATAGGGTAAATAATACATGCTTCCCATAGTTTCATTACCTCTTTTTGGACCACCTCTTTCATAGTTGGATTGAGACTCCTTTGTGGTTGCACAACTGGTTTAGCATCATCTTCAAGTAGGATCTTGTGCATGCACTTGGTTGGACTAATCCCCTTCAAGTCACTAATGGTCCACCCAAGAGCTGTTTTATGGCTCTTGAGCACTGAAATAAGCGCCTCTTCCTCTTCAGGCTTCAAGGAAGAGCTAATAATCACTGGATAGGAATCATTTTCACCCAAGAACACATATTTCAGAGAAGGAGGTAAAGGTTTGAGCTCAAGCTTGGGGGCTTCCTCCTTTGCCTTAGGCATGTGAACCATAACCTTCTGGGGTGGTGAATCATCAACTTTCACTAACTCATATTCAGAGATAGGATCCAGAATATCATCAAGTACCTCATTTTCCAGTACTTCTTGAACAAGCGGCTCAACAACATCAATTCTCATACACCCTTCAGAATCATTAGGGTGCTTGAGGGCTTCAAAAACATTAAGGACCACCTGCTCTTCATTGACCCTCAGGGTTAATTCACCCTTTTGCACATCAATCAGAGCTCTACCTGTAGCTAAAAAGAGTCTACCAAGAATAATAGAGGATTTTACATCCTCTTCCATGTCTAATATAACAAAATCAGTAGGAAAAATAAAGGGTCATACTTTCACAAGTAAATCCTCAACAACACCCACAGGTAATTTAATAGAAAGATCAGCAAGTTGAAGAGAAATACGAGTGGATTTTACCTCCTCAATTTGAAGCTTTCTCATCACTGAAAGTGGCATGAGATTGATACTAGCTCCAAGATCACATAAAGCTCTCTGAATGGTGACATCTCCAATGGTGCAAGGAATCACAAAACTCCCTGGATCTTGCATTTTCTCAGGAAGTTTATGTTGAATAATAGCACTGCATTCCTTGGTTAACACCACGGTTTCTTGCTCCTTCCAATTCCTCTTGTTAGTCAACAATTCTTTCATAAATTTAGCATAAAGGGACATTTGCTCAAGAGCCTATGCAAAAGGAATGTTGATCTGTAGCTTCTTGAAGACATCTAAAAATTTAGAGAATTGCTTTTCTTTGGAAGCCTTCTGAAGCCTCTGAGGATATGGCATTTTTGGCTTGTATTCAGGAGCCTTTGGTAAGGTAGGATAAGTGTCAAGAGAATCAGGGAATGGGTTGTCTGCACGCTTAGGAGGGGCGTGTTCTACTTCTCCCTTTTTCTCCTTTGGAGCGTCTTTTTCAACTAACTCCTTATTGACCTTGGACTCAAAGCCAGCTACTTTACCACTTCTTAATTGAATAACGTTGCAATCTTCTCTTGGGTTCACCACTGTATCACCTGGAAATGTTCTTGCAAATCTCTCAGGTATTTGCTTGCTCAGTTGACCCATTTGTACCTCTAAGTTTCTAATGGAGGCTCTGGTTTCCTGCATAAAACTCCTCATCATCTCCCAATTAGAATCTTATTGGGATTTAGAGTTTGCCTGCTGAGGTGGTTGTTGCTGCTGAGACTGAAATTGGTGGTTATTGTGATTATTCTGTTGGAAACCACCCTGAGAATTATTGTTGAAATTCTGAGGTCTCTGAGGTTGGTCCCTCCACCCAAGATTTAGATGATTTCTCCAACCCTGATTGTATGTCTTAGAATATGGATCATTGTTGGGATTTCTAGGACCACTCCCCATGTAATTGACCTGTTCAGAAGAGCATTGAGCATAGTCATAATTATCATTTTGCACAAACTTACCTGTCATGTCATAAGAGACCTCTTGAGGTGAGTTTTGGGTGTTGATGGCTGAGACTTACATGCCACCCATCTGTTGAGTAAGTAGACTTATTTGCTGAGACATAAACTTATTCTGAGTAAAAGAGCATTAAGAACTTCTACTTCCATAACACCCTTCTTCTGAGGAGTCTCAGAGTTCACAGGATTCCTGTTAGATGAGAATAAATATTGGTTGCTAGCAACCAATTCAATTAGCTCAATAGTCCTCCTCCGGTGTCTTCTTCTTGTGTAATGAACCACCTGCAGAATTATCTAAGCACATCTTGGACATTTCACCCAAGCCTTCATAAAAGATGTCTAGTTAGGTCCATTTAGAGAACATGTCCGGTGGGTATTGCCTAATCAGTAGCTTGTACCTCTCCCAAGCTTCATAAAGAGTTTCACCATTCATCTGCATGAAGGTCTGAACCTCCACCCTAAGCTTAGTTAGCTTCTTTGGTGGGAAAAATTTAGTAAGAAACTCAGTAACAACCTTGTCCCAAGTATTCAAACTCTCCTTGAGTTGGGAATCTAGCCGTAGCTTTGCTCCATCCCTCAGAGCAAACGGGAAGAGCATGAGTTTGTACACCTCTGGGTTCACTCCATTTATCTTCACAGTATCACAAATCTACAGAAAATTAGAAATAAATTGATTTGGGTCTTCGTGGGAATGACCATGATACTGGCAGTTTTGTTGCACCAAGGTGACCAATTGTAGCTTCAACTCAAAGTTGTTCGCAGTTATAGGAGGCACCACAATACTTTTACCATAAAGATCTGCAGTAGGAGCAGAGTAAGAGCCAAGCACTCTCCTTTGTTCTTTGTTCCCATTCGGATTTGTCACATTGGCATTAACAGCATTATTGTGATCCATGGTTGATTCTGCAGCCTTGCAAAGTCTTGCTTGTTGTAAACGTCACCTACAGGTCCTTTCAGGTTCTGGATCAAAGTCTAACAGAGGTTCCTTGTTTCTATTCCTGCGCATAAACAGACAGAAAATAAGAAAAGATGGGATTCTCTACGTCAGAGTGCAGAGAAGTCCTTGTGAGGTAACCTGTGTAAAATAATAAAATAGAAATACTAAATAAAATAAATAAATAAATTTCGAAAATGATAACTAAAATTAGACAGAAATTTTCAAAAATTAATAGGAAAAATAAACAAAAAAATTAAAATAAAATTAACTAGGTGACACCAAACTTAAATTCAGAAATTAAGAAAAAATATTAGTGCTATTTATTAAAAAAATTTTTCGAAAATACTAAGCAAAAATTAAAGAAAAATTAAAACTAAAATGCCTAATCTAACCAATCAAAAAACTGATAGTTGTTAATCACTATCAATCCCCGGCAACGACGCCAAAAACTTGGTGCGGAATTTATAACCCACAAACTAACCGGCAAGTGCACCGAGTCGTACCAAGTAATACCTCAGGTGAGTGAGGGTCGATCCCACGAGGATTGAAGGACTAAGCAATAATGGTTGCTTAATTGGTTTAGTTAGGCAAACAGAAAATAGTGTTGAGAGTTCAAAAGCATTAAATTAAAGACAGGCAAATAAATAAGTTGGGAATAAAATATGGAGAAACAGTTAATGTTTCAGAGTTATCTATTTTTCGGATTAACTTTTCTTATTAATTTATTTTAATCATGTAAGATTTAATTCATGGCAAACTACATGTGACTAGACCCTAATTCCTTAGACCTTTATAGTCTCCCCTAAAATTCATCAATAGCCAATTCCTTGGTTAATTAATTTCGATTAGGGGGTGAGGTTCAATTCTAGTTATATGCCACAGAAATCCTAATTATCCAAATATAAGAGGATTATATGTCACGTATCCCGTTAAATCCAGATAATTAAAATTTAGGAGAAATTATTTTCAAGCTGTTGTTCAAGTAAAGAGCTTTTCCAAGTTATACAAGAACTCAATTAGAAAGAGGGTCATACTTCCGTTCCACCCAAATTCATAAGATAAAGAACGAAAACAATTCTTAAAATATAAATCAAAACATGAATTAAAATAGAAAAACAATAAAATCAATCCATACAATAGACAAAGCTCCTAACCTTAACAGTGAATGTTTAGTTGCTTATGGTAAAGAAAAAATAAGAATTCTGATAAACTGTGAATTGTGAATTGGAATGGAATAATGTTGGGCTGGAATCCCCTGTTGGAATTCCCTTTTATATTTAATCCTAATTAATTTAAAATCTATCTTCTTAAAACTAAAACAATATCTTTTCCTATTTTAAATTAAAAATAAAGTTTAAATCAGAATTAATTAAAGCAATCAGCATATCTTCAATTGATGGATGGGGACTACTTGCTTCGTAGGGTCACGCCTAACTTGGAGTGGGCATAATCATTCTTGTGTGAATCTCCCTTGAGTCTCTACTATCCCCTGGCTCTAATCTATGTTTTTGGGTCGAAAACTGGGTCAAAATTTGGCCTGAAATCGCCCCAGCGTTTTCTGCGAATTCTGCATGTCGCGCATGTCACGTGTACGCGTCAGTCACGCGTGCGCGTCGATGGTCTTTTTCGCGTGTCACGCGTACGCGTCAGATACGCGCACGCATCGCCATGGAGAGCTCCAAATCACGCGTACGCATCAGGCACGCGCACGCGTCATCCTCGCTGGTCAGCTCCTTGGTTTCTTCTCTTTCTCTGCAAAAACTCCATCAAATCTATCCGAATGCTACCTAAAATAAACAGAAATGCACAAGACTCAAAGTAGCATCTATAGTGGCTAAAAGATAATTAATTCTTGATAAAACTTAATAAATTAAATGCAAATTCACTAGGAAAAGGTAATAAAGATGCTCACGCATCAATACTCAAATTATATGACTTATTTTTTAAAATTCTATTGACAAATATTATTTTGAACAATTTTATTGAAGTTAAAAATAAAAAAAAAAAGATAATGAAAAAAATTATATTATAATTTAAATATTTTTTATTTGTATTTGATTTTTTAATTTTTTTTTATTAATTTTAATGAATTTTATTTTTTTTAAAAAAAAGAGTCAAGCGGATTAGCCCTCCGACCCGCCAATCCGCCATAAAGTAGGATGAGTTAGCATTTTAAACTCGTCTTGGTTAGCAGGGCGGGCCGGTCAGCCCCACTTATAAGACGGACCTAGACAGAACAGGACGAATTGAGGCGAGCCAGCTCGCTTTGCCACCCCTAGTCCCCTACTAATAACCCTCAATTATAATTTTAGTATTAGATTATGTACCAAGATTTCTAAATATCAAATATATTTAAAAAGTTAATTTTGATAAATAAAAATATATTTTAAACCTTACAAATTTATTAACACTGATATTTTTGTCCGAATCTAACTCTTTTAAAATTATTTAGTCACTTAAAAAAAGTTAAAGTAATTTATATCATTAATTATTTGTAAATTAAAATAATAAAATTCATAATTAATAAATATTACAAATTTAAAAATAATTAAAACAGAATTTTACCACTTTACTTGTTAACCAACAATTTAGAACCGGGTCTGAGGGGATCAGTTACCAATCTGATCGTCCCGTGAAAAAGCAGGACCAAACTCTCACGTTTCTCTCCCTCACTTCCATCAACTCACTCTCGCTTCCCTTGGCTTCTGCCCCTTCTAAACCCGCTCGGTGAGTTCTCAGCCCCCTTTTGCTTCTTTTGTTGGCTTGGTTCTTGTTGATTATGCTTTCTTGTGAGACATGTGATCATTTGCATTGACTCGCCTTTCTCATTTTCAGTAAATTCTCATTTGGGATTTTCTCTATTATTATCTCAAGTTCTCAACTTTTGTCTTCCCTTGCTCTGTTACCATGAATTGTAACATTTTGTTTTGAAAAAAACAGTGGTGTGTGAATAGAGGAACAACTAATACTGCTAGGCTGTGAATCAAATAAGAGAATTAGAGGTATTGTGAATGCTGAATTTCGTTTTGGGGATTAAAGCGGGATGATGAGCAAATTAGGTTAACTTTATTTATACTCTGGAAGTTAATCCATGTAACTCATGGGCTTTATTGTTGTTTAGTTAATATTCAGAACTATAATCTGACTATTGTAAGGATATTGGTATGAGGAGTGCCTATAAAGATTCAACCAATAACTCAATAATATTTGTCATGGTCTGGTTGCTTTTCTTGTATTTTCAAACAGCAAGGAAACAATTTATGTTGTATGAGGGGCAAGCAATCTTGGAAAGTATTGTTTTATGAAAAGCACATGGTTTAGGTTTCTTTCCTCTTTACCAAAAGGATTTATGAGTTTGGACTTACAACTGTATTAGATATGAATTTTAAGTTTTTGTCTTTTCTGAATTTGGAAGTTCTGAGATATTAATGAGAAAATTCAGAGGCTTTTATATAAGTATGAAATTCGGTGTGGGACATGGATCTTTTATTTTGTGGAGTTGGAAGTTTAAAGTATCGAATTCAAGTTTTTGTTTTTGTTTTTTATAATTTAGAGCATTGGTTTGTGGAAAAAGTCTTTGATGGTAACTGTAGCTAATGGCAATAGATATTAAACTTCTTGGACATCAGTTCGATCCCAGCCCGCTCTGGTGTTGCTAGCTCTGCTTCTTTTGGATCCGTTATGGTCACTATAGGGATGGGTTATAGGGCTGCCTGAATGTGATTTGGTTTGTATTTTGATTCTGGATTTGAGATCTACCTTTTCTGATTCTTGATTTACTTGGATTTGGCAGCTATATCCTTCAATAGACTAGAATTATCATTGTTAAGCCTTATTTAAGAATTTCGTGATTTCCTAACTGTACAGATTTCAGTTATTATGTTTTTATTTTATGTCAAATTGTCAATGATTGTCAGTTTAATATGAATTGGCTCAAGGTATGTTCTGCTTATAAGGTTTTCTATCTGTAGATATCGTGGATTTAAATTATAAATAGAATGGAGACATTTTCACTACAACCATGTTTGAGGATGAACATCTCGTTCCCATGCTTGTCCCTCTTCTAGTTATAGATATATTGTCTCTCGTTGTGTTGGACTGACTCACTCTTTATCTCCACGTGTTTCAGGTACATGTGCAGGTTGGCATTAAGGTCCCTTGGTTAACTAGAAGCATTTAGTTATTCAGTGAACCCCATTTTTATTCGTGGGGCTATATACTTGTATTTGTTGGTATTGATAATTCTGCTGCGTATAATCTCTAGCAACACTCCATTAGCTATTGGTATGTTATAGCTTCCTTGCAAATTGGACACATATTTATCAATTTAATAGCGATATGTTGATTTTGTAGTTTGAACGGTATCTTCTGATTTATTTATTATATGAACTATTTAAAATAAATCCCTAATTTACGTGGAAAATGGTCCCCAATTAGGAAGGAGTAAGGACACAAAGACACTAACAAGAGACACATATTTTTCATTTTTTCTTTCATCCTTCTTATCAATTTTTCATAATTATATTTTTCTCCCCAATTTTTTTGTATGAAAAAGAAACAAGAGTAAATTAGATTTTCATAATTTGTTCTAGTTTATCATCTAAGAAAATACAAGAACACTAATTTTTGTGTCTCTATCCTTTGTGTCTTGTCTTGTTCTGTTCTCAGAACCAAACGCAGCCTAATAGATGTTCTGTTTCTTTGTTTGTTGATGCTAATTTGGTTTTCTTTGATAAAGGTCAAGATTTATTCAAAAGTTCCTATTGCACACACCGGAATGTCTTCCGAGGCCGGAATGCCTAAGCATGAAACACAAGGGTTTTCCAGCAGCATTCCTCCCAAGCTGGATGTCTACATTTGGGACATGGATGAGACCCTTATACTGCTCAACTCCTTGCTGAAATCATCATATGCCGAGGGTTTCAACGGTCTCAAGGATGTGCAGAAGGGCGTGGAAATTGGGAAGATGTGGGAAAATCTCATTCTACAATTGTGTGATGACTATTTCTTCTATGAACAAGTAAAGTTTGGCTTTTACGTCTAAATCTCCATGGTGGCTTGTTTTAATTTTTGAATGTTGGTAAATTTGATATTGGGGTTCCTGTGTTGCAGATAGAAAATTTAAATTACCATACTCCATTTCTTGATGCTCTGGCCCAGTATGATGATGGGAGGGACCTATCTAATTATGATTTTAACCATGATGAGTTAAGTCCTCCGGATGATGATGCCAACAAAAGAAAACTTGCCTATAGACATCGAGTCATAGCACAAAATTACTTACAGGTAAAACCTCTGAAGCATTATTTCTGGGTATTACTAATTACAAACTTCATGATGTTAAATTTTACTTGTCATTGCATTATTGTGTATTTAGGGAAGATTTCTGAAACTGGTATATATTTTGTAGTGTATTTAGTATTTATCTATTTACATTACTTAGTTCTTTCATGATGGAATGGTTTGACATCAAGGCCATGACAATTTTTTTCTAATATTATATAGCCCTCGCTTTAAAATAGGAGTAATTTACGTATATAAAATGTTTGCCATCATATATTTCACAAATGTCCTAATTAGAATTTGCACACACAAATGTCTTCTTTTAATTCTATATAATTTGTTGCACCCTAACACGAATACAAAATTTACATGTAGTTCGTTTTAGCCTGCAACAAATTAATAGGACACTTAGTATGTAGGTAATTTGTGTTAGGCCGCAGCGCATTAATAGGGGAGAGAGGGGAATCAGAGTTCTACCCTGCAATGATTTAGCAGAGTATTGGATGATTAATATGCCTCACCCTCCAACGATTTACCATTTCTGTAACTCATTCTCCATTTTTCAAAAGTAACTAAAAATTTGATGACAATAATCTTAAAAAATAACAATTTTTTTTATAAACAATTTTGTTTTGACAATGTACAGATTAATTAAATGTAAATAAAAAAATAAAAATTCATTACACTATAAAAAAGTTAATGAGTACAATAAAATAGTTTTTTTTATAGTACTCATTAATAGTTTTTATTATACTCATTAATATTTTTATAGTATGATAAATATTTTTATTTTAAATTTAAGTAATGAGAAAAAAAGTTTAGTTACTTTTTAAGATTATTGTTATCAAATTTTTAGTTATTTTTGAAAAAATGGAGAATGAGTTGCAGAAATGGTAGATGGTTAAAAACATTTTTCAACCTTATGAGATGAGCCCGCAAGTACATCAGGTTAAAATAGACGATACATAACATAGTTTCCGGAGCATTATTAAAGTGATGAATATGCTGGAAGTTTGTACTAAACTAACTTTTTAACCTTAGTTGTCAGTATTGCTTATTTATCTAATGGTTTTGGACTTTATACAATATTATGTGATATATCGTGTATCCATTACTTCCCAATATTCCTTTTAGAATCTGATGTATCAGTATGTCTTGCTGAGGTAAATAGATATTGAGTCATTGATTTTCAGAAGAATGTGTAAGAACATGGTACCTTGAACGGTTATAGGTTATAACAGTGGCAGAAATAGGATAGAGCAGTAGTAGAGATGTAGAATATAGCAGAAAGTGAGATAGGAATGCAGGTGTTGTATGATATCAGAATGATATCATTCTCTGCCTCTACTGGTGTTGCTGTTGAATTCACTCCTCTTTTTTCTTATAGTAACTATCCTCTCTCTCCTCTAACAAAATCATTTTCTCAATGCTCACATCCTCTAACAAGAGCTCGTCCCACTTCATTTCTCTCTTCTTTTTCCCATTGATACTTCAACAAACTTGACCGAATTCTTCTCTCTTATGAGCCTTGCTTTTTAGTGCGAAATGGTAACTTTCTTTTTAATGATTGAAACATGATTCACTAGATGAACTGAGAAAAGAACTAGAGCTCGATAGTTAGGGTGTAAGTAACCAAATAAGTTGTAGTTTTACTTGGCATTTGCTTCCCATCATTAAGGTGATCTAAGGATACATTTAAATAACCTTGCCACTTGTTTTAGGGTTTGCATAATATTTTAGATCACGAGGCGCAGAAATTTTGGGATGAATTGTATGATAAAACTGATGAATATACTGACAGATGGCTGTCTTCAGGTATGTTTTCCAATTATATGAATTCTATTGCTTGATCTGTTTCATTTATATCTTTCATGTTTAATGTTTTACTTTTTTGTAGCACGGACCTTTTTGAAGGAGTGTTCAGGCCAAAACAAAGATTTGGTTTCTTCCATTGCTTTTTCTAGTGTAGTACCTAACACAACCAATGCAAACCATCAGCATGTAAATGTTTTGGTGACGTCAGGAGGGTTAATACCCTCTCTTGTCAAATGCTTGCTCTTTCGTCTCGACGGTTTAATACCACATGGAAATGGTAAGTTGTTGTCTTCTCTTAATAAACTTATGACGAATATCAATATCTTTTTATAGTTCGTTAGTGTAGCTTGCCATTGTTAATAAATTTCATGATTATTTTGTTTCAGTTTATAGCTCTTGTGTAGTGGGAAAAACTCAATGTTTCCGATGGATCAAGGAGCGTTTCAACCATCCGAATGTCCGCTTTTGTGTAATTGGAGATGGATGGGAAGAATGTCAAGCTGCGGAAATCATGAGATGGCCATTTATTAGGATTGACCTGCGGCCAGACAAACTTCATAGGTTCCCTGGTCTCTCATTGACAACAGTTGGCCACTATTTTGCAGTGGTATACGGAAGCCCAGATGATGAGAATGATGCTACCTAGCCTTCTCTGGAATTTCTCTACAAAAGATTTCCACAAAATAGTTGAAATCGTGTTGCTAAATGTATGAATTGTTGCCTTAATATTGCTGTCACAACTTTGGTGGTAATTGGTCTTTAGAAGAGATTAGATTTAACTATTTCCTCTTGCAATGCAATAGCTTAAGATGTATAGATGTTTAAGTTGATGGAATGTAGATGATCCACCACTTATCATGTATGTAACATGCTTCAAATTTATAATTAGCAGTAGTTGATTAATTGGTTTTAGGTCTTGGATGTTTCGACGGAGAAACAAGTTGCTTATTATAAAAAGTACAGGTGTCAAACGGGGGGAGGCGGGCAAGTTCGAGCTGACTCGCCACTAGCAACCAGTCAAAATTAGAAAAGAAGTTCACTCGTATTTTAAACGGCTCAAGAAAATGCTAATATAACTTGGCTAATATAACTTGATTTGTTGGAGTTTACGAGTTAGACGAGTCGATTTGTTTGAATTTTTTTTTTTTTTTAATTTTGGATGTTTAGACAAAGAAAACAAGTGGCTTATAAAAGGTAAAGATAAAATGTATGAAACAAGAAATTAATTGGGTAGCCGGTGTGTATTTGTTAAATTACAATTAGTGGAAAAAGTTACGAAATAAATAATAAAAGGCTAAAGAATTATTTTAATTCTTAACATTTCAACCAAGTTTTAACTTCGGTTAAGTTTCAATTTAACATAATTTAATATAATTGCGTAATATAAAATCCAACACAAATCCATACTATATTCATTAGGAAAAATAACAATTTAAAAGAAAATATGTGAGAGTGAAAGTGTGGGTGTGGCTGTTGCAAGAAAGACCAAAGAAGAGGGATTAATTTAGGATTAAGAGATGTATATATATAAAGAAAGACTAGATAATTTTTATATTTATGAGAATTTAGCAAGTCCTTGTAGGGTGGATACCTGTGTCCCTGATCTCGTCTCTTTATATTTGCGGAGATGGGTCTCTGACCCTGTTTTTATTTACGTGGGTTTGCATTTAGCCTCTCGTCCCAAGTCTTTTTTGCGAATACCCTTTTTAGGGGGTTTTTTTTGTCCTCCAGAAGTGTAAGGATAATTTTAAAAAGTATTTACAATGAATATAAAAGAAAAGTAGTGAAAACAAAGATAGAAAGAGTAAATATACATAATGTTTAGGGAAAAAGACAAATAAGTTCCTGACTTTTTAAACTTTTGACAAATACATTTCTGACAAAATTTAAATACAAAAAAGTCCCTGACTTTAACAAATGGAGGACAATTTAGTCCTTCCGTCTATTTGCCTCTCATACACCAAACGGAACTGGCTGACGTGGCTGAAACGGTGTCCAGGTATCCGTTACGGTGCCACGCTGGAAGGGGAATAAAGTTCGAAGGACAAATAAGTCTTTGACGTCATTTTACAAATAAAGTTCGAAGGACAAATAGGTCCTTGAGAATTTTTTTTTTTCAAAATTAATAAACTCCTTTCCTAAATTCTCTTATCTACATCTCTCCATTTTTATATTTCTCTCTACTATTTTTACTCTATATATAATTATATTTTATATTAGTAATTTGACAAATCAAAATATGTCATTCGCTATTTTTTTACAATTAAAATATTTTAAATGTAAAAGTATACACATTAAATTATTTTAAATTTTAGATAACGAATGTTAAAATTAATTATTAATAAAAATTAGACTTTTTCATATAAAAATAATAACTAAAAATCTTATTATTTAATTTTTTTATCTGCAGATATCTTGGTCTTCTTAGTCAGAAACTTTTGTCAACTTACGACTTTTTTGTAAAAGTAGTTTGATTTTATAAATCTTTTGTGTCATGCATAATTTATACTGTTAGAACAAAGTGAACTATAATTTAAAAAAAATTATTCTCATAATATTATTATGGATAAAAATACTAGTTCTAATATAATACACAAATGCTCTAATGCTAACTTAATACATGAATGATGCACAAATGAACTAATGCTAACTTGATGCATAAATGAACAGATGCTAACTAATGCCACTGGTATGATGAAAACTGAACTAATACAATTTAACAAATTCTAATATAATACACAAATGCACTAAAACTGAACTAATGCAATTTAAGAAAAAAGTAGAAATAGAACAAGCCCAAATTCTGTAATTTTAATACAAATAATTTAAATTACAGAATACAACAAGTTAACTAGATTTTAAAATACAAGCAGTTCATTCAATCTATAACATAAATATTTTTTTTTACATTATAATATAGATCTAATTTAAATATTATTTGATTAGAGTCTATTAATGTTGTAAATGTAAATATTAAGGAAACTTTGCGCAGAGTTCCATTACCATTAATGGGTGGCTCCGCGATTTCTTATGGGCGCAAGCCTCCCACGTAATTCAGTCTTATGATTTTTTTCAGTTAAGATAGTGAATGGAATTACAACTATTTCAACTATTTAATCAATTACTTCTTGGAAATGCTAAAAGTATTATTCAATTTTTTTATATGATACCGGGATTGAAATTAAGAATATCAGCCCAGGTGTTAATTACACGACCTTGACTATATTCTACAGATCGGTTGAAATTGAAACCATTTAAATTGAAAGCCATAGTGCTAATCCATTTTTGGATAGACGCCCATATAAAATAAATAATCAATTCGACCTATACGAAATAATTTTTTTTTATAAAAAAACCAACTTTTAGCCTACATAAACTAAATTCTCATAATAAAAGCATAATAGAAGTATAATGAAAAAAAAAAAATTCTCAAGGACCTATTTGTCCTTCGAACTTTATTTGTAAAGTGACGTCAAGGACTTATTTGTCCTTCGAACTTTATTCCCCTTCCAGCGTGGCACCGTAACGGACACCTCAACACCGTTTCAGCCACGTCAGCCAGTTCCGTTTGGTGTATGAGAGGTAAATAGACGGAAGGACTAAATTATCCTCCGTTTGTTAAAGTCAGGGACTTTTTTGTATTTAAATTTTGTTAGGGATGTATTTGTCAAAAGTTTGAAAAGTCAGGGACCTATTTATCTTTTTCCCTAATGTTTAAGATGAAAACATAAGAAATTCAGGAAAAAAGATAAAATAAGAAAAAAATAAAAAAATTCACATGTTTAAATACAAAATATATATTAAAAATAAATTAATCAACATATATATTTATACATCAATATACTAGTTTTGATGGCTAATTTTTACATTCTTGATAATCAACATGTCCTGTTTCAAAGGAAAAAAAGAGTAACAAAAAATGCACATTATCTAGGGATGGCAAACGGGTTTAAATTTGTTGGGTCAGTCTGCGTAACCTGCCAAAAAAGGCGAGTCGGGTTAAAAAATTGAGACCACCACATATAAAAAATTCGCCTAACCCGCACCGCTTAAACCGTAGATTTTGGTGGGGCGGGGCGACTTCCCCTCCGGGGTCAGAGTTTTTTTGAAGATATTATAATTTAGTGTTTTGGATTATATTTTACGTTTAATTAAATTATGTTCTAAACTTGTAGATGTTTAATTATATATTTTGGACAATATTTATTTTACTTTGGACGATGTTAGTTTTATTTTGTTTCAAAAAATTTGGTTTATGATTACTAGCGGCTCAACAGGCACTAACGTGCCTGTTCAGCCGCTTTTCTATTGTTTTTAAGAAATTAATTTTTTTTTGTTAATATATTATTTACTTTTCAAATTTATTAGATAAGTATTTTTTTTATTTTAATATTGACGTGATCTTATTTATATCATATTTTGTTGAAATTAAAATTACTATAAAACACTTTAAAATGTTAAATTATAAAATAACACAATAAAGAGGTAATATAAAATGATCATTGTTTAAAGTTCTAGGTAATATATAAGGTGAAATATTCGATAGAGTAAATTTTTATTCTCAACTATGTTAAAATATACAAAAAGTATTTTCAGAATGATAATGCTTCTATTATATTTCTTTAAAAGTTTTAAATGTTGTCTATTAATTTATAATATTTTTAATTTAATTTTTTAAATTTATTATGACAAAATAATGATATGACGAGGATTTTGTCCGTTAAAATTGCGAAAATATTTTTAAAAATTAGTTTATTCATTGTACTTTATTTTGTTTTTTTTTTGTTTTTGGGTGTTTATGTTATATTCCATACGTTATTAAATTTTAATTTAATAAGTTTTTTTTATCATCAAGAGTTTATTATCTAGTTACTGTAATTTAATTAAGATTTATTTTTTATCACTAAATGATGTTATGTGTATTACGGTTATTGCTATTAAATAATATTTGTAGTAGCATTTTTTTAGTTTGTACTTAAATTAGTTATTCAATAAAAATTTGTCCGATAACTTATAAAAATATATACAATATTATCTATGTTTTTAATTTGAGAATTTTTAATTTAGTTACCTATTGACTTGTAATATTTAATATAGTATTTAGATATTTTTTAAGAAATTAGAACACATTTTGCTATGATCAAATTTTACTATCTATTAAATTTTTAATTGGATAAATATTCTATAATAAAAAGGATCCATATAATTTGTACAATACATTAATAAATACATGAGATAAAATAAGACATATTTTTGTACTATTTTTCAATAGTTGTTGTTTTGTGTTTAAGGTAGATCTTTTCTAATTTTACTATTTAATTTTAAAAGATATATGTTGTTACCAAAATTTTATTTAAAAGTTATTGTTATTATTAGTCTTATGAATGTATTGCCTATTTAAAATTTATACTATTTGTTAATTATTTGTTTTATTTTTTTATTATAGAATTCAAAATTTTGTTTGACAATAGGCATTTTATATAGTAGTGTACAATATCAAACTTCTTAACTTATTCAATACAAAAAATATTTTAAATGAATATTATGCGATGAAGATAAAATATTAAAAATATAAGTAGAGTAAGTGAGTACTAACTATTCATATTTGCATGGCTTTTAGCATTGTTTGTAACTGATTCATTATAAAAGATTGATGGAGGCATTGAATTAGTAGCAGTGGTGTCTCGACCTACACTTATAACAAACTTAATATGTTGTAAATTATCTTAAAAGAATTAAAAATTAGTTCTTAATTTTGTTAATCTTCTATATTAAAATTTAATGTATAGGCAAAATGACTTAAAATAACGTGATTACATGTTTTAAATATATAGGGTACTAATCAGTTAGGATATCACCGCATCTTTTACTTGAACAGCTTTATTATAATGTGATTCCAAACCTATATTTTTAAAGAACAATACAAATAATAAGCATAATTTGAATTCATAAGAGTAAAATTAGTTATCATGATTAAAGTTAACTTTTATGTCGCGTATAAAGGTGATTTTAATTATTTTAAAATTGTTTAATTTTATTCTGAAACAGAGAATATTTTAAAAATAATATGCTTCTATTATATTTTTTTATTGATTTTTTTCAAAGTTTGAATATCGTCCATTAATTTGTGACATTTCTAAATTTATTTTTTTAATTGATTATGATAAATTAACAATATGATAAGTATTTTGTCCGTTAAGATTGTAGAAATATTTTTTAAAAAATAGTTTATTTGTTATACTCTAATTTATCTTTATTTTTTGTGTTTATATGTTAACATTTTACATTAGAAATTTATTACATATTTAATATTATTAAATTAATATATTTTTAATAATAAATAATGTTACGTGTCTCATGATTATTATCATTGGCTGATATAGTAGCATTTTTTTATAATTGATATTTAAGATAGTTATTCAATAAAAATTGATTCGGTAACTCATATAAATATGTAAAGCGTTATCTATGTTTTTAATTTTAGAATTTGAAAATTATTTATTCAATCACTGTTTGTAATATTTAATATAGTATTTAGATTTTTTATAAAATTATGACCCATTTTATCGTGATCAAATTTTGGTATTTGTTAAATTTTTAAATGGACAATAATTTTATAGTAAGAAGGATTTATTTTTATTTATGCCATGTATTTTTAAATACATGAGATGAAATATCAATATTTTTGTATTCTTCTTCTATCATTATGTTTGTATTTAAGTCAGATTTGTCCTGGTTTTATTTTAAAATTATAAAAAATATATATATTATTACCAAAATTTTAAAATATAAAAATATAAATTAAAATAAAAACTAAAAAAATTAAATTAAAGATATTAAAAATCATTATGTTACATTAATTTAACACAATATATAAATACTATTTTGATAATAAACTTATTATGTTTGACAACTTTTTGTAATTATCTTATAACGTAGTATTTTTGTATATAAAATGACTTCATTTATTTTTTAATATAAGAATACAAATGCATATTTTTTTTATTTTTAATATTTTATCCCAAGCATCTAAATTAATTTGAAACATAAATATATTTTTTGTAATAAATTTATAATAAAAGTTTTAGTTAAAGAGTACTCAATACTTCTTTTTATAATTTAGAGCAATAAATTTATTTTCATTTCATAGTTATTACTTTGTAAAATATATTTAATCACTCAAATTTAAAAATACACATAGCAAAAAATGAGCGATATGTTAATATTTTTTTCTCTTTATTCTATTTGTTATTATTAGTTTTATGAATACATTGTTTATTTTAATTTTTTAATTATTTATATATTATATGATAAAGATGGAATATTAAAAAAATTATTATTTTGTCCATTAAATTTATTTTATGAAATAGATTATGTAAGGATATACGAAGTCTACAAAAAATTGGACACCAAATTCTAATAATTTTTTGTATTTTTTTATTAAGAAGTGCTCTGCTATATGTAATTTTTTTAAGTTAAATAATAAGCATAAGAAATATATAAATAGTGTATTAATTTATATAAATAGTGTATATTAATTTAATTAATTTTGTTATAGAATACCAACCAATTATGTTACTATAACGTCTGTTATTTGGATCAATTCCATTATCATGCTCTTTCAACAAAGAATAGAATACAAATATTAAGCAAAAATTAAATTTATAGCCCAAAAAAATTAAATTATCATAATACATGTTAAGTTTTATGTTACCTGAAACAAAATGATGACGACGATGATGAGTGGCTCTGACCATTTGTCTAATTGTAGTTAATCCTGTACTTGGCAATGGATTTGGAATAGGAATTATATTAGTTGATATAATGTGATTGCTGATTCGTTGAATTCCAATTATAGGTAGCAAGACCCAAAGAAGAAAAACGATTGCAAGAGCACGATTGAAAGTGAAACAGATATTTAACTCTTTTAGGTAAAGTACGATTGAAGGCACATAATTTTTTTTTATTGAAAGTGAATCGGTATTTAAATTGAGTACGCATTAATAGTTTTTTTTATTGAAAGTGTTTTAGCTTTAAACTCTGTCGTGGGGTAAAGCCAGTTTTTGAAAAAATAAAATAAAATAAAAAGAATTGAGTACATAATAGCAATTTTTTTTTTATTAAAATTAGTTTTTAAGTTCTGTCGTGGGATAAAGCCAGTTTTTAATAAAAAAAAAACAGGGGTAAAATAGGAAGAAAGAATTGGATACCAAACTTCTGTATCCCCATTATATATTGGTATAGATGTTTATTACATATTTATAATTATAAAGACTTTAATGTTTGTGAATTTAAAAATTATAATTTTTTATATCTTTAAAAATTATAAATTTATTAAAATGGTTGTGAAATTATATATATTATTTAATATTTAATAGTAAAAACAACAAAAGAAGATTTGGCGGGTTTAGCCCACTAGCCCGCTGTTAGTCGGCGCGGGGTGAAATTTCAGGACCGCCTCATTAGGCGATGCGGGGTAGGCTAGCCCGCCAAAGGAGGGGCTTTTTGGCGGGGCGGGCTTCCCCACTTGCCACCCCTAATATTATTTCATTCCTAAGTTAAAAGCCCGCTATGTAGTAAGGAGACTTTAAACTTTTACTCCAGGTATTATACTAGTATAGAACTTCGCTGAGTTAAACACCAAAGTAGTCCCTGAGATTCACAAAATGCACCAATTTGGTCCTTGACTTCCCAATTGCACTATTTATGTCCTCGACTTTGGAAAAAATGCACCTAGTCAGTCCCTCCCCTTTTTCCGTCGAAACCCCTTCCCGCCGGCAGTGATGTGGCAATTTTTTTGCCATGCTGGACTAAGGCAAATGGCGTCGTATCTCTTTTTCGCGCTAAAACATGAAAACGACGCCGCCTCAAGAAGGAAGGAGTTACCAAACGTCATAACCCCCATATTTAAAGAGATCACTTACCCACTTCATCTCCTTCATCACGTTTGAACTGAAAGCTCCACACCCTGGGTTCCGCTAGTCCTGTTGAGGTTTTCTGTGGTGACGCAAATTGGAGAGGGTCGAAACGTGCTCATCGGTCGCTCAAAATTGGGGAAGGAAGGAGCAAAGCTTCCTCGTGAACCCCCTGACATAGAGGTAGGCATGCAGTGAATAAAACATTTTTTATTGATCTTTTATAGTGTTAAGGTATCCATTTTGTGAGTTTCAGTTGGAAATTTTGTGCTGGTTGATGCCAAATCATTGAATGCTATATTATTAGGTAGGGTTTAGGGTACTGGGTGGTGTGGATTTGGATATTTTGAATGCTCTGTTTTCACACAGGAAATGTGGGTGTTTCTATAATTGTAATGTGATGAAGTATGTGATTTTAAACAACAATGGATTATTCTGTACTGTGGTTTGTTGATTATATTATCAGTAACATACATTAGATAAATTGTTATATCTATTTTTCACTGTAGATGGAGAAATTGCTGGATATTATGTTCCACTATGGTGGGACGTTTAAGAAGAATGATGATGGTAAATTGGTTTACTCACCTGACAATAGAAGTTGCTTAGGAGATTTAGATGAAGATACCCTATATATTTTTTTCGATAAACTATTTCAAGGAGCTGGGGTATGACAAGGTAGTTGAGTGCTGGTGGCTGGTTCCCGGAAGGAGCTTGGAGGTGGGACTGAGAGCTTTGACCAGTGATAATGAACTAAGGGAGATGTGCTTCCATGCAGAGAGGAATGATGGAGTAGTTGATGTGTATTTTGAACATGGAGTTTCCACACCTGAACTGATGGATGGGAAAGGGGTTGTGATGTTACTTGATTACGAAGCAGAAGAGGTTTGCCATGGTGACTTACAGACTAACAAGGAAACAGTTGTGGATAGCTCAAATCAAACCCCAGATGACAAATCATCTACAAACCCAACTCCAAACCTCTCAACTGCAAACACAATTCCTTCCACTGTAACTCCCATTCCAAACCATCCTACTGCTGACCCCCTCACTACAAATCCTACCAATGAAGAGCCTAACCCCATGGATGAACCTGATAACCCCAAACCCAATCATACACAACCCAAAATCCAGTACAAAATCCAACCCAACTCCCATTGTGAAACATAATCACAAGCCAACTCCAAAGCCCAAGAACCTTCTGAAGCCCAACAAAACTCAATCAAAGCCCAAGTCCAAGTTCACTTCCAAGCCCAAACCCAAATTTAACCCACCTAAAAGAATTACTAGATTTCAGGCAAAGGGGAGGAGTACTAACAAAGGCAAGTAACTTCATCATGTGGATTTAACTGTAAATGGATCAATAAGTGATTATGGCAGCTCAGAGGATACATCTTATGTCCCAGTGCAAGAGGCCAACTCTAGCAATGATGAAGAATTGGTTGCAAGAGTTTCGAAACCAATTAGGAAAGAGGTCAAAAAGGTTCAAAAAAAGGCAGGCATGGCTAAAGGGAAGGAGAAGATAGGAAAAGATAAAATAATGCAAGATGATGATGCAATTGTTGAGGATTATTCAGATGTAGAGGTGGACATAGGCTTTAAAGGAACTCCAGGGGAAGGAATTTGGTATGAAGCTCTCGACCCTGGTGCAGAATCTGATGGGGCCAACTCGTGGCACTCGGAGGAGATGAAAACTCCTCCTAACTCTGAGGATGAGCTGAAATCTGATGGGGATTCAGATAAATTTCCCATATTCCAAGGTGGCCAGAGGTTTGGTGAGCTGCAACTTCAAGTGGGGATGAAGTTCAATACCAAACAAGAATTCAGGGATGCTGTGAGAGAGTTTACCATACAGGAGGGAAGGGGGATTAAGTTCGTTAAGAATGATAATATCAGGTGTAGGGCAGTTTGCCAAGTGGAAGAGTGCTCATGGGTTGTGTATGCTTCAAGAGATCATGAGGACTGTTGTTGGCAAATCAAGCCATTTTATGATGATCATACATGTCCAAGGAAAAATTCAAATAGGGCTGCAAACAGAGCATGGTTGGCTACTAAGTTGGTTAAAAAGGTTAGAAAGTATCCTAATTTCAAGCAATGTGAGGCTGCAGTGTACTTTAGGTTGAAATGTGATCTGATTCTGCATAGAAACTCACTAGCTAGAGCCTTGGCCGATGCAAGGAATGTTGTTTATGGTGATGAGAAGGCACAGTATGCCTTGTTAAGGGATTATGCTGAAACACTTCTCAAGACGAATCCCGGATCCACTGTGAAGATTGGTGTGATTCCATTGCCTGACGGACAAGTCATGTTTGAGAAAATGTACGTATGCTTGAGTGGTTGCAAGAACGGGTTCAGATCAGGGTGCCGGCCATTAATTGGTCTCGATGGTGCATTTCTGAAGACACAGATTGGAGGCCAGATATTATCACCTGTAGCCCAAGATGCAAATCATCACATATATATGATTGCTTGGGCTATAGTCAATGTTGAGAATAAGGAGAACTGGAAGTGGTTTCTAGAGCTACTCCACGATGATTTAGGAGACTATAAGGCGAACGGATGGTGTTTCATTTCTGACATGCAGAAGGTAAGCAATTCCTAAATATAAAATGTTGTGTTATTCAATTAGTTACACATTTGTTAAAGTCTTCATTTTCTGGATTATATGTGGTTGTATGAGATTGGTACATACTATTATAAGTAGTTGTTTGATGGATATTGCTTGATTGTGTGAATATTTCATATTGGTTGAAGATATTTGGACTTTACAAATTATTTGATTCTGCATTTAACATAAATTAACTAAAGTTTGGATTACATGATGCTGTATGAGAT
Source organism: Arachis hypogaea (assembly GCF_003086295.3). NCBI lineage: Eukaryota > Viridiplantae > Streptophyta > Magnoliopsida > Fabales > Fabaceae > Arachis > Arachis hypogaea. The sequence goes on from NC_092053.1 coordinate 111,563,306, forward strand.
TGGTTCATCCTACTTTAGTAGTTTGGATTACATGATGCTGTATGAGATTGGTTCATTCTTTTATAAGTAGTTTCCTGATTCATGGATATTGCTTGATTGTGTGAATATTTTATACTGGTTGATCCTTCTTAAGTAGTTTGGTTTGTACTACATGTGTTTGTCATAAACAGGGATTGATTTCTGCTGTAGAAGAGGCCATGTCATAGGTCCATCATCGTTTCTGTGTATGGCACCTATGGCAAAATTTCAACAAACAGTGGAAGGATCTTGAGCTGAGGAGACTCCTCTGGGATGCTGCTAGGTCAACCATATTTCAAGACTTTATTGAGAACATGGACAAAATAAAGAGGGTCAATGAGGAAGCATGGACATACTTGAACAAGTGGCCAAGGCATTCATGGACAAAGTCTCAATTTAGCCACAGGCCAAAGCTGGATAATATTTGCAACAATGCCTGTGAGGTGTTCAATGCACGGATCAAGGAGGCTAGGAGTAAGCCAATCATCACATTGCTTGAAGAGGTAAGAATGTTTGTTATGCGATCGATTGCAAAGAATAAAGTCAAGTTGAACAACCATGTGGGGAAACTACATCCTGTTATTCAGAGCCGACTAGAAAAAGTTCGTAAGGAATCAAAGAATTGGGTTCCTATATGGACTGGAGACCAAGAATATGAAAAATTTGAGGTCCATGGACACCCAACTAACATGGTTATTGATTTAGGCAAGAGACTTTGCACCTGCCAGTTCTGGATGTTAACAGGTGATATTATATGCCTTCACACCAACTTTATTCTCTTCTTCAATATAAATATCTTTAATTCATTCATTATATTAGCTGTTGTGGAGTTGATAATTTCTTAATTTATTCACTATAGGCATTCCTTGTGTTCATGCTTGTGCTGCTCTTGCACGGGTGAACAAGAGACCCGAGGATTTCTGTCATCCCTTGGTCACCATGGACTCATACAGGAAGACATATGAACATCACATCAATCCTCTCCCAGGCCAATCCCTATGAAAAAAATCAGTATACAATCAGCCCCAAGCTCCTAACATTAAACGTAAACCTAGAAAACTGACAACCAAAAGACGAAAGGATGCTGATGAGGGTACTAGTGAAAACAAGAAACCTAAGGCAACTGTTAGTCTAAAGAGACAGCTGAAGCCATTCACATGCACCTACTGTGGAATAAAGGGCCACACCAAGAGGGGATGTAAAAAGAAAAGAGCTGATGAGCTTACTGTTGCAGTAGCTGCTGTGACGGCAGCCAAGTCCAAAACTGTCCCAGCTGGGAGTACACCTGCAGCTGAAGCTATGAACACCACCAATGTGGCACCACAAGTAGATGAAGCTCCTCTTGGTGGAACACAAATAGATGAAGCTACGAAGATTGACTTGTCCCAACCAAATTATGGTGGAACACAAGATGAGGTACATATATGGTATATAATATTTTATGACATGTTTTTACTTGCTCCTTTTTCACACTATTTTCCTAACTTTCCTCAGGCCCCACCACCACCACCACCAACAAAAAGACCAGATAAATTACCAACCAAAAGAAAGAACTCACCAACACCAGTGACTGCTTCTGTTGATCCCATGCAAGGAGCAAGTGCAACAACGTCTTCTAGGTTGGCAAACTTTTTGAAGTTTGTTCCAACTCCAGGGTTCAAACCTCCAAGGAAGAAAATACTAAGTAATTGGATGCTGTAGCTGCTGAAGTCTGATTGATTACAAATGGAATTTGGGCACTAGTTGTTTCCTTAGTTTTGTTATTTTCATTTAGGAGTAGCACATAACCAGATTGTAATGGTTAACTTTTACTTTTGGTAGTTATAAATGTTTAAACTTGGAGCTCTTACTGTATTCCTTTTTGGTGCCATATTATGGTGTTTATCAGGTGATACTCCATTGACAGTGTTTGACAATATCTTAGTTATAATCAAAATATGGTTTGATCAATTTACTTGTTCTGTTCTGTTTTATTTATTCAGTTTTGTTATTACCATTGTAAACTATTTACACAGACCACACCAATAATCCAAAGATTACCCATTCTTTCATAAACAATACACACTTGTTACATTTTTACAATCACAACTAGTACAACAACTAACAAGAAAAAGACCAACAATCCTAACATTTGTATTACATACTTCTGGCTCCTTAACTCAGCCTCCAAATTGCCAATCCTCAATGCAAGACTCACGCTCATCTCTTCATTGTTATATGCTGCAGCTTCTTCAAAATTGTCATTATCATCTTCTACAACGTCTGCCCATCGAAAAAACCCACACCACTGTTTTCCACTACACTGTAAGTAGTAAATTTAGGGATTTAGTTGTTGACATTAAAAAACAGAAACATCTCTTAGGCTCAAACTCACATTGTAATTCGGACATCCAAAGAATGGCTTGTCTGGGTGGGTATCCGTTCCAGACCATCGGAGCACAGGGCGTTTCCCACACCCACAGCGCTCTGGCACTCGTGAGGCTCTGCTGCGACTAGGCATCCTTGTCGTCGATCGCATAGAGCTCCCGTCTCCCTCATTTGCACGTCCAACCATGGTTAAACCCAGCACAACAATGACGAATGAAACGAACAAAAAAGAAGAAGAAGTCGTACGCTCCTCCATCAGCAACTAGGGTTAAAAATGGACTCAGGGACCACATTGAGTTACAAACTTTCACTGGCCACGTTATGTAACCGTTAGTTGATCCAGCATGGCAAAAAAATTGCCACATCACTGCCGCCGGAAAGGGGTTTCGACGGAAAAGGGGTGAGGGACTGACTAGATGCATTTTTTCCAAAGTCGAAGACTTAAATAGTGCAATTGGAAAGTCAGGGACCAAATCGATGCATTTTGTGAATCTCAGGGACTACTTTGGTGTTTAACTCGAACTTCGCTAGGTAACCAATACCCAACCAACCAACTACCAGCCAATTTATCATTAATTGATAATCTTGATTTTTCATATTGTTATTAATGAGTGATTATTCAAATTTTATTTTTAAAAAAATACAAAATTAATAATTATTAATTGTATTTATTTAAAGTTAGCTGGTGCAATAAAGAAAATGGGGGCAGCAACGGTGATAGCAGTTATAAAAAGGAAAAAGAAATGAAGAAATAAAGGTAATTATAACTGAAGAGGGAGAAGCGCGAAAGGCTAAGAGTATAATGGACTTTTTCATGCGCTTTTAAATCAAAGCATTAAATGCTCTGGCCACGAGAACTGAAGCAACGTCTCAAGACAACGGTTAGAGGCAACTCACGTGCACGAAGAAAGCGCTAGAAGCGTGAGTCCCGCCGGCGAAATCGCGATCAGAGGAAGACAACTACACGCAAAGATACGAGCTAAGCTAATGCGCCAACTGTAAGTCTTACGACTTGACACATTGGGGCACTGTTCCGGTCCATCCAACAGATCCACGACCCGATGGGTATACGACCCACTTAAACAACAGTGCCCTTCGCGTGACACAATTCCCTTAGTAGAGGTCTGGATAGTTGGCAGAAGTTTTCAGACAAGTGGGCCAAAACGGAAGGACACACTCGAGAACAAGGAATAAAGGGGAGGGGCCTACCTCTCCCCCAGGTATGTCACTATTGCCCTAATTAATCGTCTCATCGTACGGACGCTTACTTTAACATCGGAGTGTCCCTGCAGGTGACTCCACCTGCCAACCTGAGGATGATTGCGAATACTACACCTCAACTCTCGCGCTCAGGTTTCGATTCTCACTCCCAACGACCTCTCTCCAATTGATCCAATGAGCCATCGAACATGAGCTAATTTTGGTATTTTATTTTAGCGTATAAATTGTAAGATCCGGTTAATTAACGGCTAATTAACCCATAAATGAGAATTTATTCTAGAAAGCCAAAAATGTTATTTTTATGGCTTAATATGATAGAGGAAATTGAGACGAGAATTTCGGTACCAATTTTATAGAAATCGGACCAAGATTGGACCGAACGGGCCAAACCGGGCCAACCGGACCCAAAGTGGGCCCTTGGCCCAACTAAACTAAACCAAAACCCTAGTTTTCAGCACTCTCTCTCCTCACAACACACTAAACACGCTGAAAATGGAGGCTATGGAGGGAAGAACACTCTCTCAAGTTCTTTCTCTCACTTAATCTTCAAACCACCATAACTTTTGATCTAGAGCTCCGATTGCCGCTCCGTTTGCGGCCACGCGTTCACCGCGGAGAGCTCTACAAAACCCATACAATCAATCTTGAGGTAAGCCACGTTTTACTGTTCGAAATTCCAGCCCTTGATTTCGAGTTTCATGAGCAAAAATGTTGAGATTTTGGGTTCTTTGATGTTATAGGACCCAACTCTCTTGAAGGAGAAGGTTAATCTTGTCTCCTTGGACCTTGGGTGTGGTAAGATTCTCAACCCTAGTATAATTTGTTGTTCTATGATGTTTGGGTATTGAGATATTGTGTATGGGTATGATGATTGTGGCTTAGGTTGTGTATATGTGAATATTGGAGCTTGATTGGTGATTTTGGAAAGCTTGGAAGAGGGTTTTGTGTGATAAAATCTGTTCTTGGAGGTGTTGATACCTTGAGAGCTTGTGGACAAGTGGTTTGGAAGTGCTCCGGTTGAGCTTGGGGAATCGGCTAAGGTATGGTTTTAGTTTCCCGTATCTAATATGTAATGTGGTAGGAAATACTTAGGCTAGAGGCCCTAAGATAGGCATTGAATTGTTGGTGTTGTTGAATGGTTGAAATATATGATGTGTTCATATATGTGATTATGAATATTGATGCCTTGATTGTGTGAAATATGAGAAATGCATGTTGTGATATATGCTTGATGGATGATTGAGGTTGAATTGATGGGTGGTACCATGTTGATGGTGAGTATGATGTTGATTATGTATAATGATGGTTAATTGGAAATGGTATTATTGGAAATTGGGATGAGGAAGGATGTATGACATGATATTGTGTTTGTCCTTTAGCCATTTGATTGAGAAGTGTTAAAATGGTTGGATGTGGTTTTGGAAACCTTGGTAAAGTGTCAATGTGTGAGTTGAGGATGGCTTGTTGTTGATTTTGGTACATTTTGAATGATTTCAAAGAGAAGGATTGAAATTGGCATGTTTGATTGATTTTGAAAAGAGTTGAAAGTGGCTTGTTTTGAAAATGGCACCTTGTGGTTTTGTATGAAAACATGGTTTTTGGGCATACTTTGACGGGACATAACTTGGACTACGGATCTTTGATTTGTGCCAAATCTGTTTAGAAATGAAATTGGATCCGGGATGTCCATGCCGTTCGAAGAACGAGTGAAAAACGATTTAAAATGAGGAAGTTATGTCCGTCGGAAGATTGGGGTTTGAATCTGTAAATTCTGCAGCTTTTAACTTAGAAAATTTTTAGCAGAATGACCCCTCGCGCGTAGGCGCACTTGGTGCGTACGCGCCGTTCTTCGAGAAAGCGCCATCCACGCGTGCGCATGGAGTGCGCATACGCGTGGACCTGTTTTCATCCCAAAGTTGATTTTTGAGTTTTAAAAGCCAAATTTCATACTTCTAAGCCTCCGATCTCACCACTTATGTCTTAAATCATTATGATATGCCTAGCATGAGAAAAAGGGCTAGTGAATGTGGTAACTTGCGAGTGAAGCAAGGGAAAAATGAATGATCATTGAGGATCAAAGATGATTATGTGAGATGCGGAGAATGGCGGTGGAAGTGCTTGTTGTGCCATGGGCCGAAGGGCCGTAATTGTTAATGAATTGGCTGGTTATGGATTTAACCGTGAGCCGGATGGCTAGATTATTGCCGTGTTACGGCGGAGCCATGTTTATGGCCAAGTATAAATGCATATATGATGTTGATTGAATTGCGAAGGTTTGCACTTCCACCATTGGAGATGAGGGTTTCCCTGGGTAGTAGCAATGGCTAGCCACCATGTGCTCCAGGTTGAGACTCGAAGCTCTTTTGACCCTATGTCGTAAGTGTGGCCGGGCACTGTGAAAGGCCCGGATGAGCTCGCCCCCATAAATATTCACCAGTGATGGTGATGGATAAATATTCACCAGTGAGGGTGATGGATATGGATCATGATTATGATCAAGTTTATGATGAGTATAACTCGAGTTGGGGATGCACGACAGAGGGACAGTCCAATGGCTAGCTACCAGGACTTGTCGGGTTGGCTCTATAACCGACAGATGATATCATCAGCCACTAGGGACAGGCATGCATCATAAGCATACTACATGAATTGTTTGAGATTGCCTATTTGACTGCATATTACTTGCTAATTGCCTAAATGCCTTATTTGTTCCTATTTGTAAATCTCTTGTCTGATATAACTGTGTTTGCTATATTATACTCCTGCTGGTTGTTGGGAGGTCTGAAGGAAGTAGAAAGGGAAGTATTAGTTAGACTGAAGGATCTTTAGTTAGTTGCCGCTTACGGTTTAGCTTGTTTATAAGCTTTGATATTTTCTGGAGGAAGTTCTAGGATTGCCTTCGGCTTTCCTCTATTATTATGTATTATATATGTGGAAGCTGTTACCGTACTGGGGACCTCTGGTTCTCACCCATGCGGATTTTGTGGTTTTCAGATGCAGGATGCGAGGCTTCTCGTTGAGGCATGCTGGGGACTTCTGGATTAGCGAAGATTCTTGTTTTCGGGACTCTATCTTGATTTATATATCTTGTTTAGATACTTTTATCTCCATTAAATAATACAAACTGTGATGACTCCTTCTAGAGGGGATTTTGGAGATTAGGTTTTCGGTATTTGTGTCCCTTTGGATTTTCCTTGGGGTTTTCCTTATTTTATTATATGTATATATTGCTATGCTCGAACCGGTTACCTTCGCAGCCGGATTTTGAGTCTTGATATTCCTGTTTTTGATACTCTTTATATATATGATCTTGCGTTAGCTTATCCTTGCTCGTTGTGTTAGTGATCGGAGTGTTGCGCTTTTGAGTTGCGGTTTTTGTTTACCCCTTTTTTCCACAAGGCTCCTAGTTATAATCAATCATTCATACTACTATACGTACTAAATTTTTGTTTTAGAGGTCGTAATACCTTGCCATCTCTGAATTATGACTTAAGCATAAGTCTCTGTATGGTAGGGTGTTACATTATGGTATCAGAGCAGTTCGTTCCTGTAGAGCCTGAGGAATGGACTGACTATGCTTCTGTGCATTCTCTGTGTGTGTGTTATGTGCTACTAGTATATCTGCTTGATATAATTGGCATAAACGTTCATGAGCATGCATTTGGGACTTTGAAGCACTGAACTTCCGATATTGAGACTGATCAACTTAATATCGATTGTTTGGTGTGTATAGGAACCAAATGGCGCCTCGTGGACGCGGTAGAGGTCGTGAGAGAGGTCGTACTAATACTCGTGTGTCGGAGACTAACCCTAATGATCCGGTGAACTTTATGACTGCGTTAGAGAACATGGCTGCTGCTATGCAAGCCACTGCTGAGGCTCTTGGTCAACAGATGAACAACCATGGTAATGACGGAGGTGGAGTTTAGGGTCCGATGACACTGGCGAACTTTTTGAAGGTTAATCCACCGAAGTTCAAGGGAACTACTAGCCCGACTGAAGCCGATACATGGTTTCAGGCCATGGAACGAGCATTGCAAGCGCAGGTGGTGCCTGAAAGGCAGCGTGTAGAGTTCGCTACCTATTTGCTCACTGGGGAAGCGTCGCATTGGTGGCAAGGAATCCGACGCCTTCTGCAGCAGGGTGATGATTATATCACCTGGGATGTCTTCCAAGAGGAGTTCTATAAGAAGTACTTTCCGACTTCTGCTAGGACGGCCAAGGAGCTTGAATTATTGTAGCTGAAGCAGGGTACTATGTCCGTATCTGAGTATACTGACAAGTTTGAGGAGCTGTTCAGATTCTCTCGTATGTGTCAAGGGACTCCAGTGGAATATGAGGAATGGAAGTGTGTTAAGTATGAAGGAGGACTCCGGAGCAATATTTTCAGTTCAGTGGGACCAATGGAAATTATGACTTTCTCCGAATTGGTGAACAAGTGTAGGGTTGCTGAAGAGTGTGTGAAGAGGGCAACCGCTGAGAAAGGAAGTCACAAAGGATCATTTTCACAAAATCGAGGGAAGAGCTTTGCACCTAGAGGTCCGCCCTTCAAGAGGGGAGGTTCTTTTAGGAGGCCCAACAACAACTACTCCCAAGGGAAAAGGTTTGGGAAGCAGCCTCAGAATGATCAAGCTTGTACTAGGTGTGGAAGTCACCATCCGGGAGCACCATGCAAAGCCGGATGGGGTTTGTGCTACAATTGTGGAAAAGCGGGGCATAAAGCCACAAGTTGTCCGGAGAAGCAAAAGCAAGGTGCTGGAAAAGCACAACAGACTGGTCGGATGTTCACCACCTCAGCTGTGGGTGCAGAGGGATCTGAGACACTCATTCGAGGTAACTGTGAAATGGCTGGTCAAACTTTAAATGCTTTATTTGATTCGGGAGCATCACATTCATTTATTGCATTTGAGAAAGCCCATGAGTTAGGATTGAAGATCGTAACCTTAGGTTATGACTTAAAAGTGTATAATGCTACCCATGAGGCCATGGTAACTAGGCTAGGATGCCCGAAAGTTTCGTTCAGGTTCAAGCAGCGTGATTTTGTCCATAATTTAATCTGCTTACCGATGATCGGTCTTGATCTTATCTTGGGATTGGACTGGTTATCTGAGAACCATGTCCTGCTTGATTGTTCTACAAAGTCGGTGTACTTTATGCCGGAAGATACAGAAGGGCCGGTCGTGGTGAATAATTATTACTTGAATTCGATGATGGTGAACTGTTCTGGAATCGAATGTCAGGGTATCCTGTTGTTAACCGCTGGTGTTTCGGGTGATGATCAAAAGTTGGATCAGATTCCGGTAGTGTGTGAGTTTCCGGAAGTGTTTCCCGATGATATTGAGGAATTTCCACCTAACCGAGAGGTCGAGTTTGCTATTGAGTTGGTGCCTGGGGCGGGACCAATCTCAAGTGCTCCTTATAGGATGTCACCGTTAGAGATGGCCGAGCTAAAGTCTCAGTTAGAGGAATTGTTGGGTAAGAACTTTATCCGACCAAGTGTTTCCCCGTGGGGTGCTCCAGTGTTACTGGTAAAGAAAAAAAAGATGGAAGTATGCGGCTCTGTGTGGATTACAGGTAGCTGAACAAGGTCACTATAAAGAATAAGTACCCATTGCCAAGGATTGATGATCTCATGGATCAGTTACAAGGAGCTGGGGTTTTCTCCAAGATCGATTTGCGATCCGGTTATCACCAGATAAGGGTGAGGGGTGAGGATATCCCTAAGACCGCTTTCAGGACTCGTTATGGTCATTACGAGTATACTATGATGTCTTTTGGGTTGACGAATGCTCCTGCAGTGTTTATGGATTACATGAATAGAGTATTCCATCCGTTTCTGGATAAATTCGTTGTTGTCTTCATTGACGACATACTGATTTACTCCAAGACCGAAGAAGAGCATGCGGAACACTTGCGGACCGTGTTGCAAATTTTAAAGGAGAAGAAACTCTATGCGAAATTGTCTAAGTGTGAGTTTTGGAAGGATGAGGTAAAGTTTTTGGGTCACGTGGTGAGTAAGAGGGGAATAGCCGTAGATCCAACTAAGGTGGAGGCTGTGATGGAATGGAAGCAACCAACCACAGTAACTGAGATAAGGAGTTTTCTGGGTTTAGCTGGCTATTACCGAAGGTTCATCAAAGGCTTTTCGCAATTAGCTTTGCCGTTGACAAAGTTAACTCGCAAAGACACTATGTTTGTTTGGACTCCTGAGTGCGAGGAGAGCTTTCAGGCATTGAAGAAAAAGTTGACCACTGCACCTGTGTTAGTGTTACCTGAGCCGAACGAGTCTTTTGAGGTGTACTGTGATGCATCGTTGAAGGGTCTAGAGTGCGTGCTGATGCAGCATCATAATGTGGTGGCGTATGCCTCACGACAGTTGAGACCTCATGAAGTTAGTTACCCTACGCACGATCTGGAACTCGCTGCGGTCGTATTTGCCTTGAAGGTGTGGAGGCATTATCTCTATGGGGTTAAGTTCCAAGTCTTTTCCGATCACAAGAGTTTGAAATACCTCTTTGATCAGCAAGAGCTTAATATGAGGCAAAGGAGGTGGATGGAATTGTTGAAGGACTACGACTTTGAGTTAAATTACCATCCTGGAAAGGCGAATATAGTGGCGGATGCGTTAAGTCGGAAGTCGTTATATGCGTCTTGGATGATGCTTCAAGAGGAGAAGTTGCTCAAGGGATTTGAGAGTCTAAAAATTGGTGCTCGAGAAGTATCTGGAACCTTGTGTTTAAGCCGATTAGAAATCTCAAGTGACTTTAAGTCCGAACTCCTAAAGGCTCATGAAAATGATGAAGCGTTATGGAAGGTGTTACCGGCTATCGAGCAAGGAAAATAGTGGAGAGTGTCGGAAGAAAAAGATGGGTTATGGAGATTCAAGGGTAGGATCATTGTGCCGGATGTTGGTACTTTGAGGCAAGATATCTTAAAGGAGGCACACAAAAGTGGATTCTCCATTCACCCGGGAAGTACTAAGATGTACCATGATTTAAAGGCGATGTTTTGGTGGCTGGGTATGAAGAATGATATGGCGGAATATGTTTCAAAGTGCTTAACTTGTCAAAAGGTAAAGATTGAACATCAAAGACCTTCCGGGATGTTGCAACCTTTAGAGATTCCGCAATGGAAGTGGGAAAGTATTGCAATGGACTTTGTGTCGGGATTGCCAAGGACTGGTTTTGATGCTATCTGGGTGATTGTGGACCGACTGACAAAGTCAGCTCACTTTTTGCCCATTCGGATGACTTACACCCTTGAGGAGCTAGCTCGGTTATACATAAAGGAGATTGTGAGACTCCATGGTGTACCTGCTACTATAATCTCTGATAGAGATCCTCGTTTCACTTCGAGATTCTGGGGTGCATTTCAGAAAGCTTTTGGAACTCGATTAAGCTTGAGTACAGCGTACCATCCTCAAACAGATGGTCAATCCGAGAGGACGATCCAAACACTAGAGGATATGTTGAGAGCTTGTGTTTTGGACCAACCGGCGAGTTGGGATCGGTATATGCCGTTAGTAGAGTTTGCATACAATAATAGTTACCATGCGAGCATCGGAATGGCTCCGTATGAGGCTTTGTATGGGAGAAAATGTCAATCTCCACTATGTTGGTATGAAACTGGAGAGAAAGGCTTGTTGGGGCCGGAAATGATAGCTGAGACCACTGAACAAGTCAAGAAAATCCGAGATAGGATGCTTACGGCGCAGAGTCGTCAAAAGAGTTACGCCGATCAAAGGCGGAAGCCCTTAGAATTTGAGGCAGGAGATCATGTTTTCCTGAAAGTTACTCCGACCACAGGAGTAGGTAGAGCGATTAAAGCAAAGAAGTTGAATCCTCGATACATTGGTCCATTTCAGATCTTGGAGAGGATTGGGCCGCTGGCGTATCGGGTGGCTCTACCACCCCATCTTTCAAACCTGCACGACGTATTTCACGTGTCGCAGCTTCGAAAGTACACTCCTGATGCTAGCCATGTGTTAGAACCCGAATCGGTTCAGTTAAGAGAAGATTTGACGCTTCCAGTGGCTCCAGTCAGAATTGATGATACTAGTATCAAACGGTTGCGTGGAAGAGAGGTTTCATTAGTCAAAGTGGCTTGGAGTCGAGGCGGTGTTGAGGAACACACTTGGGAACTTGAGTCGGAGATGCGAACGGATTATTCGCACTTATTCTCAGGTAATTGAATTTGAATTTGAATTTTGTGGGCAAAATTCCCAATTAGGTGGGTAGAATGTAAGATCCGGTTAATTAACGGCTAATTAACCCATAAATGAGAATTTATTCTAGAAAGCCAAAAATGTTATTTTTATGGCTTAATATGATAGAGGAAATTGAGACGAGAATTTCGGTACCAATTTTATAGAAATCGGACCAAGATTGGACCGAACGGGCCAAACCGGGCCAACCGGACTCAAAGTGGGCCCTTGGCCCAACTAAACTAAACCAAAACCCTAGTTTTCAGCACTCTCTCTCCTCACAACACACTAAACACGCTGAAAATGGAGGCTATGGAGGGAAGAACACTCTCTCAAGTTCTTTCTCTCACTTAATCTTCAAACCACCATAACTTTTGATCTAGAGCTCCGATTGCCGCTCCGTTTGCGGCCACGCGTTCACCGCGGAGAGCTCTACAAAACCCATACAATCAATCTTGAGGTAAGCCACGTTTTACTGTTCGAAATTCCAGCCCTTGATTTCGAGTTTCATGAGCAAAAATGTTGAGATTTTGGATTCTTTGATGTTATAGGACCCAACTCTCTTGAAGGAGAAGGTTAATCTTGTCTCCTTGGACCTTGGGTGTGGTAAGATTCTCAACCCTAGTATAATTTGTTGTTCTATGATGTTTGGGTATTGAGATATTGTGTATGGGTATGATGATTGTGGCTTAGGTTGTGTATATGTGAATATTGGAGCTTGATTGGTGATTTTGGAAAGCTTGGAAGAGGGTTTTGTGTGATAAAATCTGTTCTTGGAGGTGTTGATACCTTGAGAGCTTGTGGACAAGTGGTTTGGAAGTGCTCCGGTTGAGCTTGGGGAATCGGCTAAGGTATGGTTTTAGTTTCCCGTATCTAATATGTAATGTGGTAGGAAATACTTAGGCTAGAGGCCCTAAGATAGGCATTGAATTGTTGGTGTTGTTGAATGGTTGAAATATATGATGTGTTCATATATGTGATTATGAATATTGATGCCTTGATTGTGTGAAATATGAGAAATGCATGTTGTGATATATGCTTGATGGATGATTGAGGTTGAATTGATGGGTGGTACCATGTTGATGGTGAGTATGATGTTGATTATGTATAATGATGGTTAATTGGAAATGGTATTATTAGAAATTGGGATGAGGAAGGATGTATGACATGATATTGTGTTTGTCCTTTAGCCATTTGATTGAGAAGTGTTAAAATGGTTGGATGTGGTTTTGGAAACCTTGGTAAAGTGTCAATGTGTGAGTTGAGGATGGCTTGTTGTTGATTTTGGTACATTTTGAATGATTTCAAAGAGAAGGATTGAAATTGGCATGTTTGATTGATTTTGAAAAGAGTTGAAAGTGGCTTGTTTTGAAAATGGCACCTTGTGGTTTTGTATGAAAACATGGTTTTTGGGCATACTTTGACGGGACATAACTTGGACTACGGATCTCTGATTTGTGCCAAATCTGTTTAGAAATGAAATTGGATCCGGGATGTCCATGCCGTTCGAAGAACGAGTGAAAAACGATTTAAAATGAGGAAGTTATGTCCGTCGGAAGATTGGGGTTTGAATCTGTAAATTCTGCAGCTTTTAACTTAGAAAATTTTTAGCAGAATGACCCCTCGCGCGTAGGCGCACTTGGTGCGTACGCGCCGTTCTTCGAGAAAGCGCCATCCACGCGTGCGCATGGAGTGCGCATACGCGTGGACCTGTTTTCATCCCAAAGTTGATTTTTGAGTTTTAAAAGCCAAATTTCATACTTCTAAGCCTCCGATCTCACCACTTATGTCTTAAATCATTATGATATGCCTAGCATGAGAAAAAGGGCTAGTGAATGTGGTAACTTGCGAGTGAAGCAAGGGAAAAATGAATGATCATTGAGGATCAAAGATGATTATGTGAGATGCGGAGAATGGCGGTGGAAGTGCTTGTTGTGCCATGGGCCGAAGGGCCGTAATTGTTAATGAATTGGCTGGTTATGGATTTAACCGTGAGCCGGATGGCTAGATTATTGCCGTGTTACGGCGGAGCCATGTTTATGGCCAAGTATAAATGCATATATGATGTTGATTGAATTGCGAAGGTTTGCACTTCCACCATTGGAGATGAGGGTTTCCCTGGGTAGTAGCAATGGCTAGCCACCATGTGCTCCAGGTTGAGACTCGAAGCTCTTTTGACCCTATGTCGTAAGTGTGGCCGGGCACTGTGAAAGGCCCGGATGAGCTCGCCCCCATAAATATTCACCAGTGATGGTGATGGATAAATATTCACCAGTGAGGGTGATGGATATGGATCATGATTATGATCAAGTTTATGATGAGTATAACTCGAGTTGGGGATGCACGACAGAGGGACAGTCCAATGGCTAGCTACCAGGACTTGTCGGGTTGGCTCTATAACCGACAGATGATATCATCAGCCACTAGGGACAGGCATGCATCATAAGCATACTACATGAATTGTTTGAGATTGCCTATTTGACTGCATATTACTTGCTAATTGCCTAAATGCCTTATTTGTTCCTATTTGTAAATCTCTTGTCTGATATAACTGTGTTTGCTATATTATACTCCTACTGGTTGTTGGGAGGTCTGAAGGAAGTAGAAAGGGAAGTATTAGTTAGACTGAAGGATCTTTAGTTAGTTGCCGCTTACGGTTTAGCTTGTTTATAAGCTTTGATATTTTCTGGAGGAAGTTCTAGGATTGCCTTCGGCTTTCCTCTATTATTATGTATTATATATGTGGAAGCTGTTACCGTACTGGGGACCTCTGGTTCTCACCCATGCGGATTTTGTGGTTTTCAGATGCAGGACGCGAGGCTTCTCGTTGAGGCATGCTGGGGACTTCTGGATTAGCGAAGATTCTTGTTCTCGGGACTCTATCTTGATTTATATATCTTGTTTAGATACTTTTATCTCCATTAAATAATACAAACTGTGATGACTCCTTCTAGAGGGGATTTTGGAGATTAGGTTTTCGGTATTTGTGTCCCTTTGGATTTTCCTTGGGGTTTTCCTTATTTTATTATATGTATATATTGCTATGCTCGAACCGATTACCTTCGCAGCCGGATTTTGAGTCTTGATATTCCTGTTTTTGATACTCTTTATATATATGATCTTGCGTTAGCTTATCCTTGCTCGTTGTGTTAGTGATCGGAGTGTTGCGCTTTTGAGTTGCGGTTTTTGTTTACCCCTTTTTTCCACAAGGCTCCTAGTTATAATCAATCATTCATACTACTATACGTACTAAATTTTTGTTTTAGAGGTCGTAATACCTTGCCATCTCTGAATTATGACTTAAGCATAAGTCTCTGTATGGTAGGGTGTTACATAAATAACTTTTTTGGTTTGAAAAATAAGTAATCTTTTAGGAATTGAACATTAAGTTATTAACCCATTATTTGAGCTTTAAATTTTGTGATGCCGAACTTGAGCTCAATTTTCATTGAAACTCAACTTAGCTTCGGGCTTAACCGGCAGTCAGGTAGGCACCAGCCAGCCCAGTACTATAAGCCTTAGGCTTGGTTTGGTAAAGTTTTTCGAAAAGGTGCTTATACTTTTTAAAAGCTCAAGATGCTCATTTTGTGTTTGGTAAATCAAAATGACCATGTACTTGTGCTTGCAGCTTTTAAAAGATCGGAGTACTTTGAAAACCACCTAAGATAGAGCTTTTCAAAGTTGACTTGTACTTTTCAAAATTTAAAAGTTTAATATAATCTTATATGTTAACTAATTTTCAAATTTAATGCTTGTATTTATGTCTATTATAGTATTTTTAAATTTTAAAAACTATTTTACAAAGCGCAATTGTTGTTGCTTGTATTTATTAAAAGCTATTTTTAATTTGATTTACTAAACATAAATGATATAATTTTTAAAAAGCCATCTTTTAACAATTAACTTTTATAAACTACTTTTGAAAAGTAAAAACTTTACCAAACTAAACCTTAGTTTGATAAAATTTTTATTTTTCAAAAGTAACTTGTAAAATTAGTTTTTAAAAGATGACTTTTTAAGAAGTGTAGTATTTATATTTGGTAAATTAAATTAAAAATGACTTTCAATAAACACAAACAACAACAATTACATTTGGTAAAATAACTTTTGAAATTTAAAAATACTATAAAAAATATAAATTTAAGTATTAAATTTAAAATTTAGTTAATATATAAAATTATATTAAATTTTTAAATTTTAAAAAACACAACCTAATTTTAAAAGTTCTACCCTTAAATACTTTAAAAAATATTTTGATTTTTTAAAAATTAAAAGTATAAACACATAATTTTTTTATTTATCAAATACAAAATAAAAAATTATTTTCAAAAACCTTTACCAAATCAAAGCAAGAATGGTGCGGTCTTTGTAGACTCAGAAAACCGAAAACTGATTCGCCTGTGCTACTGTGCTACATAAATCCAAAAGTGAGTTTGCTGCTGTTGGGGTTAACAAGAATAGATCATGGATGCAAACAAAGCGCCTCCGGTGGTGCACCCAACGGTGGCAGCACTGTCCTTCCTTCTCGGCACTTGGAGAGGCCAAGGAGAAGGAGGCTACCCCACCATCAATTCCTTCTCTTATGCCGAAGAACTTCACTTCTCTCATTCTCCCAACAAGGTTCTTCTTTCACTCATTTTACACAACAATTTTCAACACGAGCATCAATCTTGTTCTTCAGTTTGTGCTATGACTCATGTGTGCAGTAAATAAATATAGGGTTTTAGAACAATTTGATCCTTGAATTGATGTGTGTTTGAAGGATTAAGACCAATTTTTCTAGCAGTTATTCTATTCTTTCTTTTTTTATTTGTTTAGGTGCATTGATTTGGTTTATTTTCTTTGGATGTGTGAAATGGGTGTAGCCTGTGATAGGGTATACTCAAAAGACATGGAAGCTGGGCTCCGGGGAGCCAATGCACGCTGAGAGTGGATACTGGCGTCCTAAACTTGATGGCACCATTGAGGTTGTCATTGCTCAAAGCACTGGTCTTGTTGACGTTCAGGTACTTCTATTAGCTTTCTTCATCAATGACTTGTTATAATTGTATCGCAGAACTTAATCCTTGCTGTGACCTTGTTTGAATGTTTACATTTTCAAGGGCAGGTCAATTGTTAAGATCAATTATTGTTGATGCCTAGACTTTGGCATGAAATATCTTACTTCTCCGGTCTCCCCTTGAACTTTATAGTACCAACGAAAAAAAAAATGGAAAATTGAAATGGTGGATTTGAAGCTCCATGAAGTCATGAACTCTCTTCATTAGTAAACCCCCGTCTGTCTTCATTTGGAAACAAATCAAACTGAATTGGTAAACAAAACAGTATTCATATGGCAGAGTCCTGATTCCCTAACACTAAACATGCAAACTGTTGCTTTCAGTTCATAATGCCATGTTAGTAATATCATTTGAAATTGCTGACGTTTCTTTTCGGGTTTTATCCTAAAAAAGAAAGAACTTTTTTCCTATCTCCTTCATTAAGAAGTCATGTAGTCTGATATGTATGTCTCTTCATGTCACTGCATTGGAACTTGATAATGACTTCTTTGAAACCTGGTCTATTATGCGATATTCATCTTCTGTTCTTAGGATTTTGTGTTATTCTTTACATTCTGCTGCTTTTTGCTGCTTCTAACATGCTATTACTATACTGTATCCAGAAAGGGACATATAGCACTGAACAGAAAGTGATTCAGCTTCAGAGTGAAATGGTTGGGAATGCTTCTAAGGTAATTCAAATTTAGTGTTCACCAAATGCTGATACGATTATTACCCGCTAATAAATGCTATGTTCCCGCACATTTTACTAGTAATTGTGTGGTCAATCATTAGGTTGCATTTCAAAGATTTTGAGAATAACCATCATTGTAAGGTGGTTTCTGGTAAGTATGACTGAAACTGATTTCACCAATGAGAAAAGTGTGCAGAAGCTCCATAAACTAGAAAACGGAACTCAGCTGTGGTGACCAATTATTATTAATTTGATATCTAGATTTCAAAGTAATGAGTATCGAAATAGGAGTAAACAATTTGGCATAAAATAGCAGTTTTATCAAACTAACTAAGGGATAAGTTAGTATCATGTCTTTAAATAAATTGAGGCTTGGAAACTAGAAAAAGGTAAAGTGTACATCGATACACCTCATGGGAGGTAAACACAATTTTCTCTACAATATATTATTCATGCAAAGTACTAAGCACTTTATTTTTTGTTTTGTCTACATTAGAAAACACACTGCCTCTTTTTAATTCATACCCCAATTGGACCACAAATTAGATACGTCATTTTGCGCATCAAACAAATACTTTGCTGCCGGCTTTCCTATGCTGGTTGAAGAAAGTTTGGGACTGAATTTTTTGCCTCGTCGCAGCCCTCTTTCTATGTTGAGATGGCTACCAACACGATAACTCTTCAACCGCACTTGAAAGCTGCACTAAAGAAGCTCTGAATAGAACATCTTCCGTGACTGCTAGCAGAAGGGTGCAATGCAATAATCTCTTTGTTCCTTTGAAAGTTGTGCAAGGTTTTCAAGACACTGATTTATGGACAATGCCATGATATAACAGGTTGAATTGCATTAGTAGTACTTCCCTCTCTCTCCTCTTCTTCCTCTTCTCTCCTTCCCCTTTTTATTTTCCTACTCTCTCTTTTCTCTTTCTCTCTCAGCTTTCTCTCACTCTCTATCTCTCTCCTCTCTTTTTTCTCCTCTTCTCCTCAAAGTGAGAAAGAGGGAGAGGAGAGAAAAGAGAGAGAGAAGGAGGAGATAGAGGAAGAAAAAAAAGGGAAGAGATGAGAAGAGAGAAGGGGAGGAGAGAGAAAAGAAGAGAAAGAAAGAGGGGGAGAAAGAGAATAAGGAGAGAGAGAAGAAGATGGGAGAGAGAGACAGAAAGAGAGAAGGAGAGAGAGAAAGAGAGGAGGAGAGGGAAGGAGAGAGGGAGAGGAGGGGAGAGAGAAAGAGGGAAGGGGAGAGAATGATAGAGAGAAAGAAAGGGAAGGAGGAGAAATAGGGGAAGGAGAGAGAGATAGATAGATAGAGAGGAGGGGGAGAGAGAGAAAAGGAAGAGAGGATGAGAGAGAGGAGGGGGAGAGAGAAAAATGGGAAAGAGGGGGAGAGAGAGAGGAAGACAAAGAGAGGAGAGGAGGAGAAAGAGGGGAAGGGGGAGAGAGACAAAAAGAAGGAAGAGAGTAGAGGAGGGGGAGAGAAAAGGAGAGATGGAGAGGAGATAAAAAAAAAGTTACTCAGTATCATTTAAAAAGAAATTTATTTACATTAGAAAAAATTATTTATAAAAAATGCTGAAAAAAGATAAGAAAGAAAAAGGGACGAAGCAATGGAAAGGATTTCATTATTTACAAATGTTACTCGTATCATTTAGAAAGAAAAAAAATTAATTTTTAGATTAAAAAAATTCAATTTAAAAGAAAAGGTTAAAAATTTGGGTTTTCATCTGTAAAAAAATCATTTTTTGTATAAAAACCAGTTTTTAGGTGTAAAAACCAGTTTTTAGGTATAAAAACCAGTTTTTTAGTGTAAAAATCGATTTTTATTTTAATAACCGGTTAAAAACCGATTTCAAATTTTACTAATCGGTTAATAACCTTTTTATCATGTACAACCAATTTGATTAACTAACCAAGACTATATTTTTAATTAACCAAAAAATTGGTTTGATTTTTTACATTAACCAAACCATAAACACCCCTCCCTTCTACTCAGGCTGGTGAGCATTCTATTTTGAATGATTCATTAGTTTATACCTTTTTTCAGGCGGGTGAGCATTCTATTTTGAATGATTCACTCGTTTATACCTTTTTTTCATTTCTCGTTTTGTGTTCTTTAATTTAATTTTTTACTATTTGCCACATTTTTCTGCTATATCTTTCTAGTGCTATTAGGTTAGGGTTTGGAGAGATGAGTATCGATTTCTGGGAGAAATTTGTGGGAAGCTTTACAAGTTCGATTTCTCTCTTCCTTCTGATTCTCCGATCTGATGACATAGGTGGTGAAGATCTTCGATTAGATTTCGGAGGTTGGTAGGGTTTAGATTGATTTAGGATTTCTCATGTATCCTAGAAATTGTAGGCATTAGATTGAATTTGGTTTTCTATTATGTAATTCATAGTAGGTTTGAATATTTTTTTGTTGTTTTTCGATTTTCTGTTAGTGGAAAGGAAAAAGCAGGAGGATAAAGTGAAGAGGGTGCAACAACAGGAGAAACATTTTAAGCGTGTTAAGGTAAGAATGATTGGGTTTCCTTCTCACTTCTCGGAGAATATATTCCGTTAAAATTTATTTATTATCAGAAAATGAGAAGAATTTGATGAATAATATTCTCTTACCATTATAGTAAGATCTTCGGATGATCATGAACCCCGAAAGGAGGCAGATCATCGACACCTACATTGATGGAGTAGCTGCAGCTGCTAGGAAGTGCGACGTTGGGGAAGAAGAGGAGAGTTATGAGATCGGTTGCAGTGAGGTGGACCACAAAGGCAGCAGCGACAGCGGGACATGGGTGTGTGGCATCAAGCTCTGGTATCTCAGCTACCATTGCGACGGCCAGAGACGGTAGTCATGGATACCACGGTTTTGATGATATGTAGAAAACAGAGAGGGTCGCTGGTTCAGGGGCACTGGGGCACTGGGCAGTGGTTCAGAGATTCAAGTCTAGGTATAATTTTTCTCAATACTTCAGAGGCTAATCATATTCAAGATTTGCACACTCTAAAAACTCATTTTAAGCAACATGCTCTAAATTTTGACCTTTTTTTTTAAATTTTTAATGTATTTATTATTTAACAAGACTTAAACTTTCAATTTTAAGCAATCTTAAATTCTTAACAGATATCTTGTGCTTTAAAATTTATATTTATCTATCAAATGAGTTATTATTATTATTATTATTTGTGTACATAATAAATGGTAGTCTATTTTAAGTACACAGAATAGAATTTCCAATCTTGCTATATACTATAATGATATTGACACTGATTGAAGTTATTGAATTGGGTTGTGTAAAAACAAATCCTAAAATCCATTCAATTTACCTTTCAATTTAGCTCTTTTGGGTGTCAAAATTAGTGGAAAATATTGCTACATATAATTTGATCTGTTTTCTTACAATTCTTTATTTTGTTCTTTCTCTGCTTTTTTGGTTTTTATTCTATTTGTCCTGAATGTTAAATTTCAAATTTTCATTTCGTTGCTGTGAGAGTCACCTTCTCATCTCTTTCTAGCTCATTGTGTTGTTTTCTTATAAAATTTGTTTTAGTATTTGGCCTCTGTTTTTTTTTCAACTTTTTCATCCCATTTCAATATGAGAACTACCGTGGGTATGATAAATAAGATTAATCCTGAAATTATCTATCTTTGGCTGGGGATTTTATATTCTGGAGTTCATTGCAGTGGAGTGGATGTAGGAGATAGATGAGTAAATACTGTTGAAGAAGGACTGCAGATGCTGTTGGATTCTGACCTCCCTGCACTCAAAGTGGATTTTCTGGAGCTACAGAACTCCAAATGGCACGCTCTCAATTGCGTTGGAAAGTAGACATCCAGGGCTTCCCAGCAATATATAATAGTTCATACTTTGCCCGAGTTTAGACGACGCAAACTGGCGTTCAACGCCAGTTTCATGCTGCATTCTGGAGTTAAACGCCAGAAACAGGTTGCAAAGTGGAGTTAAACGCCAGAAATAGGTTACAAACTGGCGTTCAACTCCAAGAGAAGCCTCTACACGTGTAAAGCTCAATGCTCAGCCCAAGCACACACCAAGTGGGCCCCGGAAGTGGATTTCTACATCAATTACTCATTCCTGTAAACCCTAGTAACTAGTTTAGTATAAATAGAACTTTTTACTATTGTATTTACATCTTTGGATTGTCTTTTGATCCTTTGATCACGTTTGGGGGGGCTGGCCATTCGGCCATGCCTGAACCTTCATCATTTATGTATTTTCAACGGTAGAGTTTCTACACACCATAGATTAAGGTGTGGAGCTCTGCTGTTCCTCATGGATTAATGCAAAGTACTACTGTTTTTCTATTCAATACAAACTTATTCCGCTTCTAAGATATTCATTCGCACTTCAATGTGAATGTGATGATCGTGACAATCATCGTCATTCCCAACTTATGAACGCGTGCCTGACAACCACTTTCGTTCTACCTTAGATTGAATGGGTATCTCTTGGATATCTAATACAGGGGATCGAGTCCGAGATATTAGAATCTTCGTGGTATAAGTTAGAACCCATGGATGGTCATTCCTGAGATCCGGAAAGTTTAAACCTTGTCTGTAGTATTCCGAGTAGGATCTGGGAAGGGATGGCTGTGACGAGTTTCAAACTCGCGAGTGCTGGGCGTAGTGACAGACGCAAAAGGATCAATGGATCCTATTCTAGTATGATCGAGAACCGACAGATGAATAGCCGTGCTGTGACAGAGCATCTTGGACCATTTTCACTGAGAGGACGGGAAGTAGCCATTGACAACGGTGATGCCCAACATACAGCTTGCCATGGAAATGAGTAGGAATGATTGGATGAAGACAGCAGGAAAGCAGAGGTTCAGAGGAACGAAAGCATCTCTATACGCTTATCTGAAATTCTCACCAATGAATTATATAAGTATCTCTATCTTTATTTTACGTTTTATCTATCTTTTTATTATTAAATCTCCATAACCATTTGAATCCGCCTGACTGAGATTTACAAGGTGACCATAGCTTGTTTCAAGCCGACAATCTCCGTGGGATCGACCCTTACTCACGTAAGGTTTATTACTTGGACGACCCAGTGCACTTGCTGGTTAGTTGTATCGAAATTGTGAAAGAAAACCAAGATTATGAATGAGCGTATAAAGTTTTCAGCGCCGTTATCAAGGAATGAGTAATCACGATTTCGTGCACCAGACTATGTCACAGGTTGTAAAAGCATCATCATCATCATTACCTTCTAAGAGCTCTTTAATTACTACTAATAATAAATTCACATTATTGCAACTATCATATCTCTATAACACTCAACTCTTGAAAGAACAGTTTCCTTACTATGAAAAACCCAATCCTATTAAAATATTAACCATTGAAAAAGAATGGTTCAAAAAAGATAGGAAAACCCCATACAAGACTATTTTCCCAAATACCTTTCATTACATTCCTATTAGCCCACAAAAAATCCAAAAATCCTATGAATTCATATTAGTAGACACCGGATCTATTGAATTGACACATTATAGAGACTCCAATACAAAACAGCCCATTTATTCAAAAATAAAAATCATAAAAATATTATCTCTACAAGAGTGGGAAATACCCCTATATTAGTATAAAAGCTTCTCTTTGAAATTTGAACCTAAGAACTATACCTATTATGATTACCAAGAAGCATGGAACCATATCTTATTCCTATCACCAAGTCCCATTCTTGGTTCATATGGTTCAGAAAAGGGATATCATTACAATTTTTCAAATGGTTCCAATCATGGTTTCAGAATTTTGGACCAATAGAAGTCTTCTTCCCAAAAGAAGCCAGCATGGCGTATTAATATTTTAAAAGCAAGTCATCATTCTTACAACAGTATAAATTCATTTCATTTATAGCAGCTATGGGAATAAGTTGGATTATGACCCGGGAATATGATTCAGGAGCATATGAAGAATGTTCAAGCATACAATATTTGGTAAGAATAATAAAAATAAAGTGGTGGAACAAATATGATATAAATCTGCTGAGTAAAAGAGCTATTGATCAATGGTTATCAACATCACAAAAGCGTCCAGCAACAACAGTCTCAAGCACCACCAATGAACAAATAGCATATAAAAAAGAAACCAAATTCTTAGCGCAGAAGTGACAAATTATGGCAGCCCTAGTAGCGGCAACTTCAGAAGAAGATATCCAAAGCTCTCTGCAAGCAATACAAACAGTACCTCTTGGAGAAGACGAAGAGGTACAGTCCAGCCCAGCTCACTATTATCAAGACTCTCAAGATCCATTTGAAATGTAGTAAGAACTATATCAAATCAATGTAAAAGCCCAATCATAAAAGAAAAATGATCTCTGTAAAAAAAAAGTAAAAGTAAAAAGTAAACAGTAAATGTCGGCAAACAGTAAAAGCAAACAGTACTGTCGGCAAATAGTACCCAAACAGTAATCACTTGGGGTCTATAAATACCAAAGGCCTCATTCATTCATGATCATCAAATACTTGAAAGCTCAAGAAACTTCTCTACTCTTATATCTTCTTACTTCATATATTCTCCAAATACTTGTAATCATCTTCAGGAATTGTATCAACTTTGCAAACAATAATAGTATAAGTCCATTTCTGTCAGCATATATATATATATATATAAGGCTGATTAAAAAAATGGAATAAATGTTACATTTGAGCACTCTTTCTTGAAAGTGCGACCCTAAGAGATGGTGGAAGGTAAGGATCCCCTTCTTTATTCCTCCTGGTATTGTAAAATTGCCCTCAGCAAGATGGTGGGAGGTTATGATCCCTCCTTTGTTCCTCTTGGGCATATGAGAACGTACCTCTTGGGCATACGCAAGAGTTGTGGTTTTCCCCCTTTGCTCCAGGTTGGTTAGTATAGAGGCTCTCCATGTAGATGCAAGGGTGTGGTTCGCCCCACTTTCTCCGGTCATGATGAATTATGTATAAAAATGCAAATATATGATGTATAAGTGATGTGATGGCTATAATGAATGATTATGTAATGATCATGAATGAAATGAGACTATGCACTTATTTTATCTGAGATACGAGTTTTCCTGGGTAAAGTACCGTGGCTTGCCACTATGTATTCCAGATTGAGACTCGATACTCTGTTGACCCTACGACGTAAGGGTGATCGGGCACTTATAAATTCACAGGAAGGATACCCCCATTCCGAAATTTTATATATATGAGAAAAAACTATGCATAGACTCTTGGGGATGCGTGTCTGGGGACAGTCCAGGGTTTAGTAGCTGGACTTGTCGTGTTGGCTTGATAACCGACAGATGAGACTCATCAGCCAAAGGACAGACATGTATCATATGCATATTGTTTGAATTGCTTGTTTGTGCATTATTTGGGAATGCCTAAGTGAACTTACCATGTTAATTGTTATATTTGCTACCTACAGTACTTGTATTCTACCTGTGTTTGTATTTGTTTGCTTGGTTGTTTGTGTGGTTCTCTGGTGTTGGAGGATTGGAGGAAAGGAAGAGGATTGAGGGTTTAGGTTTAAGGAATTGGTTAAGTTTAGGAAGTCTTAGAGAACCACCCTGATTTATGGTTTTTGTATTAGTTCTTTAAGTTTTATAATCTGAGTGTCGAAGTTCTAGAATTGCCTCTGGCTTTCTCGGGACCTTATATCTTATGTATGCGGCACCATTACTATGATGAGAACCCCCGGTTCTCATTCCATGCAGATATTTGTGTTTTTCAAATGCAGGTTGAGAGGCATCTTGCTAGGCATCTGGAGTTCTGCAACGAAGTGGTTCTTTGGGACTTTATTTTGTGTACTGTTGTATATGACTATATGTATAGAATTCTCCCAGCAACTTGTTTTATTTTTGTACCTTTTAGAGGTATATGGAGAGCTAGGGCCTCATGTATGTATTTTGGGTTATGGGTTATATATATATGTATGTAAATATTCTCTGGCCAGCCTTAACTTCACAAGCTGAGTTAGGTGTTTATTATTTTGTACTCTTGACCCTCTTTTCTCATTTTATGTATATATGTGTTTATGAACCTTAGATTTGT
This sequence comes from Arachis hypogaea, assembly GCF_003086295.3. NCBI lineage: Eukaryota > Viridiplantae > Streptophyta > Magnoliopsida > Fabales > Fabaceae > Arachis > Arachis hypogaea. Next base: position 111,588,879 of record NC_092053.1, read on the forward strand.
TCGTATGCAAGTAATCCTTTTTCCTGAGCGTTGCGCTTTTATTTTACGATTTTATTTTACCTATTCTTTTAGGCTCCTAGTATACTACGTTCTTTCGATTATTATACGTATATATGTTTTATTTTAGAGGTCGTAATACCACACCACCTCTGCTTTACGACTTAAGCGTAAAGCTCTGCGTGGTAGGGTGTTACATCACCAATCCGACCTTATTCAAGAAAAGGGCAAGTTCATTCACTATAATCGGAGATGAATTATTCAAAGGAGGATTTTCACAACCTCTTTTATGATTTTTATGATTTCTTGGAGAAGATGAATCCAATCTTGGGATGGCCGAAGTTCATGAAGGAGTATGTGGAAGCCACATTGGAGGAATGAGTCCAGCATCCAAGATCGCAAGGGTAGGATATTATTGGCCAACCATGAAACAAGACTGTCTCAATAAAGTCAAACGTTGCGATATCTGTCAAAAACATTCATCATGCATACACCACCTAGCCGAGCTCTTGGAGATAAGTTGGCCTTTTTACAAATGGGGCTCGACATTCTTGGACCATTTCCTAGGGCCCCCCGCAGGTAAAAATTTTATTAGTTGCAATTGATTATTTCTCAAAATGGATAGAAGTATAACCTTTAGCTAAGATCGGAGCTGACAAAATTATATCATTCATTTGGAAAATATTATATGTCGTTTTAGTTTACCTAAAGCTATCATTACTGATAATGGTCGACAGTTTGTCGATCAAAATCTCCAAACATTCTTATAGGACTTTAAAATCAAGCACCACTTTTCTTCAGTGGAGCACCCACAAACAAATGGACTAGCAGAAGCTGCTAACAAGGTCATCCTACAAGCCTTAAAATGAAAGCTCGAGGACGCAAAGGAGCAATGGGCGGAACTCATCCCAGAGATCCTTTGGAGTTACAATACTACAGTCCGAACTACAACTCCAACTTGTATACGGCTGAGATCCGAGGATACCAATAGAAATCGCTCAAACATCAATATGAGCTGAACACACAAATAAATCCGAGAATGAAGACACAAGAAGATTTGAGCTAGATTCCGTAGACGAAGACAGAGATAGAGCAGCAATTAGACAACGAGCAATGCAGTTAATAATACTAAAGAAATATAACAACAAAGTCCGACTTCGAACATTCCACGAGGGAGATCTTGTCCTCAGACATACAGAAGAAGCCAGAAAACCACCATCATATGGTAAACTTGCTACTACATGGGAGGGACCTTACCAAATTAAACAAATTCTAGGCAAAAGAGCATACAAAATACAAACACTTCAAGAAAATGATGTACTTGGTACTTGGAACATATCTTCACTTAAGCATTATTTTATTTAAGCATGATATAGACAAGGGGAGATACTCTTTTTCCTACTCTTAGGTTTTTTCCCATATTGGATTTTTCTTAGGAGATGTTTTAATAAGGTCTCCCACGCTATATCGATTATGTACTTCTCATTCAGATTCAAACATGATTATTATCACTGTATGACTATCTATCAACAATTCCAAACAAAGCAAAAAGTATCAAAAGGATAATATAAATCTAATAATCATATCATATGGTCTCAAACTCGGCCAAACAAATTGCTACGATGAAAGTCTATACACAAAATACAGTTTTACATCGTAAAGCAAAAAGATCAAAAGTCATTTAAAGATGAGATTATTCCTCGCCACCACCACCTACACTCTCCTCTTAGTGGTCAACCAACGCGTCATCATTGACTAATTCACCATTCGCTACGATTTTTGTGACATCCAACCTTAAAACATCAACATCGGGGGTAATCACTCCTATCTGAGCTATAGCACAATCAAAACCTTGAGTGAAAGCGCTCAAAACCTCCTCCTCTGACTCTAGAATTCTCGCTTTCAACTTATCCCCTTTAGTAACACTCGCCTCTAGCTTGGCTTTAAGTTCCTTACCATCATCCTCTTCCTTTTTCAAACCCTCTTTCAAATTTTTTACTTTAGATTTTAACTTAGTCACTAGATCACCTTTCTCCTTAAGAGATTCTTTCAGCTTCTTTATAGCGGCAACATTATCACTCTCAAGAATGGCATCCAATTCTGAAGTTCGACCAATTGATAGTAACCGACTACTTATCACCTACATAACAACACAGAACAAGGTTATATGACAATTTTACTCCACTAAAGTCAACAAATAAACATCAATTACCTGCAAATACTGAGAAACACCAATCTTTCCCGCTTCATGAACAACTCTCACATCAGCATCAGTCTGGACAAAGGCAACGGCCATAAAAAGGAAACCTTTAGTCCACAACGAATTCATCGGACCATCTTTGTAACCCTTGTAGACATTGCTGACTTTTGTAAGTAGCAGTAATCTCTTCAGCAATAAATACCCCACTATCCTTTGGGTTCGTCAAGTCCACCACTTTAGTCGTTCCACCCCTCTTCCTCTTAAACCTCGTAACTTGGAGAGCAGCGGATTGAGCACCGTCTGCATCACTATCCTTAACCAGATTAATAGAAAAGCTTTCCTTTTCAGCCTTCTTAGCTTTATTCACAAAAGCCTTTAGATTCGCAATCGTCAGCGTTGGCACTTTCTCCCCTGCAATAACACACGTAAGTTAAAATTCATCGAGTTATTACAAACATACAAACACAAAACACATACACAACATTACCTATATACTCCTCCCTATCACCTTCAACCTCTAACAAATTATGAATAGACAACAACTTGGACGACGATATTACTGAGACTAAAAAATCCATCACATAATTCTCACTCTTTACCCTATTTTCACAATCCAAAACTTGTTTCGGCTCCGACGACCAAAATATAGGAAACCTCATTCATTAATGAGTCTAGAAAAAACGAATGATATTCCTCACCGATTTGAACCTTCACATACATTTCTTTAAAGTCCTTAAAAGATGACTTAAATAAAACAAATGTACTACAACCAGGGTAGCTACTCAAGTTTACCCAAGATCCTTTCCATACACCTTTAGCCTGAAATAGGGAGAAAAACAGCTCCAATGACAGATAACATCCTAGATACTCCATTAAACACTCAAACCCCCGAACGAATGCTCAGGCATTCGGATGCAACTGTGACGGAGCATAGTTTAGTTGCAACAAAACTCCACACTGAAACTCTGAAAATGGAAACCTTACACCCAACCCTATCAATATGCAAGTGTAAAAATAAAAATACGACTAGTCAGACCTTTTTTCACAAACTGTATCATTCTCCCCACAAGATAAAAACTTAAACCTCCAGCCGTTGTCCCTGTCTAACCCAATTTGCATCGACACTAAGCTGGCAGTACTAAAAATCGAAACCTGACTTTTAACATCAACGTCAACCAAACCATAAGGGTCGTTTTCATCACCAAATAAACGACAAACAAAAATCCTAACCAGACAAAGCAAGGAGACAAGCCAACACTAACCCTTTTTACTCATGTTTCTCCTCTTCAAAGTGAAAACGGTTCAGCTCCACGTTTTAAACAATTTACGAGGAGTTGGTCTTAAATGAGAGGTTATAAAACTCAAGAAAGTATAAACTCTTTTTCTTACCACTAAACCCACGTTCTTTTCCCGCCAAGGAAACTAAACCACTCACTAAAAGCCCAAAATGAGGCCCAAATAATTCTTAAAAAATAAGCATGTTGATCTTGGGGGCTACACGTATGATCTATCCAACATACAAATATCCAAACAAACCGAGGATATCATGGCTATGGCAAGCTCAACTTGTTTATACTTCCGGCCAAGCTTGAGGGGCTTTGGACTATACCAGAAAAAACCTCGGTTTAACGGTTACACAATCATATCTCGGATAGAGCCTATATATGCGTAACAATCTCGGAACAACTATTTCAAACCTAAATGATCTCCATCATCTTAACGGGCGCAAGAATAAATTCACGAAGCCGTTGCTAAAAGCCATGAGACCAACCATCTATAAAACGGAGAGAAAATTTCAAGTAAAGGACACGAGGAAAAAGACTGATAACAAAAAAAGCACTATTGCAAGGTTCCATCTTTTATTTCAAGTAATTCCACTTATTTGATCGTCAGAGTGTTTTGTACAGGTCCTCTCTCCGACGTCTTGACTGGCGGAAGGATTGACGAATTCCTGGAGCCGAACAATCATTCCGAGCTTAAACTACATGTTGGCTGAGTCATCACTCGGTGCAGAACAGTTACCTAAACGTTTTTTTTAATATTTACGTTATTGTCTAACTTAGTTTATAGACTAACAAATTATGATATAAGTTAGAATTATGTGTAGATTATTATTAAAAGAAAATGGTAAATTCATATAGGTACAATCTTTACATGGTGCTATATATGAGCAAAGGCACTTTCTGAGATGATAGAACTTCTTTTGGTGTCTCGAGATGTTGGAACTTAAACAGAACATATACTATGAACTATGAAGAAGTAAAAATACAGAAAAGAAAAACAATAAATACATAAAACTCAAGAGCAACTAACAATTATCAAAGCATGCTATCTGTTCGAGCCGGTAGCCTCTTGAAGAAATTGCTTGGAACCGAAGGAAGCTTGCTGCGAAACCTCGGATGGCGAAGGTAATACAAGCCGGTCACCAGAGCCACCACTCTCGGTGGCGTTGCATAGAGAACCACCGCGGAACAGAAGCTGAACACTATAAAGAGGCTAGTTGCTCTTGTGTCCCTCCAACTCAGCAGAGACTGGAGTCTCTCGCCTTGTGTAGCAATGTCTCCAACAACTGTTTGAATCCTACCTGCAACACTTCTTAGCCTGTCATACCTCATCCTCACAACATCATGAGATCTTGAAGTTGGGAATGTATCGAACTCCTCGTCGAGTTCGTCCGGGTGAACGGCCTCCGCCCAGGAAAGTTTAGTGTCCATGTGAGGCGGGTTCCTAGGCCGGAACCTGTAGTTCCATAGGCCTATGAAGAACATGTATAGGAATAACGTTGGGAGCATCAATTCGGGATACCAAATTAGTATCAGGAAAAGGATGTGAACAAGGACTGATGAGATGGGATTCTTCCAGTGACAAACTTGATTGAACCATTGACCCATTGTGATCATTCCGGAGAAAAGCGACATGATTCGGAAGAAATTCGCCTTGCTTCTCCTCATGCTCCACATATGAGAATCAACATCCAACATGTACTCAACTACCTCCTTCCTGAGAGGAGGTTCAGCTCTTCCTAGTCTGGTTGCCACAATGTTCATAGCTTGGTAGCGTAAATTGTCTACTTGGTTGACAGTGAAAGGATGCAAGTAATGCATCTTTGGAAGCAACGGTTGGCCATAAATGTGAAAAATGTTAGCTAGTGAGAGTGTGGTGAACCTCACTGCTAGCTGAAGCTCACCCATCTTCTTGACACCATGCGGGTGCAGAACAAGGAGAGGGTAAGAATGAGTGTAGATTCTGTTAGCTTCCAATGTTGAGAGCCTGATCCTCACCTTTCCAATTCGCGAATCACGTGCCGCCGCATTGCTGCCTAAATGGCAGTTATCGAAAACCCCCAAAGTTATGACAGTACAAGGATCATAAACTTCCCATGTGTATTGCTCGTTCCACTTTGGACTGAAAGTGTCAAGAATTGTTCTTGTTCTGACCCATTTCTGGCTGTACTTGGCGACACAGTAGGCATCTGTGCTGCCGCGGCTATCCTTCATCTTCATTGGGAGAAGCCCCTGTGCTCCTAAGATGCCTACTTCAAGTATCCCAATCGGCTGCTTCCACAGCTGCCTTGCAGTTGGTCTTTGATCACTCATGTACATTGTGGATTCATCCATCACATGGTATCCCCCTTCAAGGCAAATTCTGAGGTGAATCCTGCTTGAAAATTTCAGTTCTTTCCTCCTATCAGCTTCTAGCATTCCGAAACCATACTTCTCCAGATTGAACCAACGGGAATGAACCGGCCGGTGATCTAGCCGCTTCTCGAAGAGGGTCATTGGCAAGGTTATCTTCCCAAGTACCTCATCTTTTGTAGGGTGCAAATGATCCTCCACAGTTATTGTTAGTTGCTCCTCAAATGGTTCGGCCGCCACGAAAACCAAATCTTCATTCCAAACCGGCGTTGTTGTTCTAGTTGGACATATCCTTGTCCTCAAAACTTGGTTGCCAACCTGTCCTTTGACAAAAAGCTCCGGTAGGCGATTTCGGTCACTAGGTATCACATCTTGAGCTTCAATAGCGTTGACTCTCAGATACCACAGTTTTGGAGACACATAAACCTTTGATCTAATGTTGAAAACGCCTTCGCCGTACACTGAGGCAGCATCAGCATGCCAAGCATCTGAGAAAGCTTCATCTGCTTGAGTTCCCATCCACACTGCAAGCATAATATCACCCCTTACCTTCCCATCTCCTCGCCGGTCTTCGAGTCTGTACCACTGAGGTGCCAAAGGACTATCTGGTGGAACTCTGGTTGGAACCTCATTGAGGTCAAAGATCACCCTTCCAAGATAGTCATCTCTTCCGAGCATCTCTTTATCTTTCACAAAGACCTCAAGAATCGAAGATTGAATGCGGTCTTTTGAGAAAGCGAAGACTTGGTTCCACTCCGGGTTCAATTTCTTCTCAATGTGCTTTGTTCTCCCTTTGTAGTTACCAAGCTTCACCTCCACATAAGGATCACAACTTGAAGTGAGAGTGCCTGGTGGAAGATCTTTGGCTTTCACTACTCGGACATAAAGATAGAACATCTGCTCAACAAGGTCATAGGTGCTCGAGAACCTTTCGCCGCCACTCATCCACCCTCTTCCACCATTAGGCCACCGCTCGCCGAGCTGCAAGTTGGTGTCCTTCACATTGTAGTCCTCATCATCCAGGCTGCCGTGATGGTCAAGACTGCTAGGAATGTTGCCAAGAGTACTAGGATGGTCATGGCTACTGCGGTGGACTTGTTGAGGAAAATTGACAGATTGCATAGCGGCCGCGGCCGGCGTGCCTCGCTGCCGTCTCTTAATTGAAATCATTGGTTGCTGGTGAACTTGGTGTCTGTGTAGCTGTTGAGCTCTCTCAGGGACAGGTTCTCTCTTCTCTTGCTTTGGCGCTAGATCAGTATCACTGCCACTACACTGAATTCGAGCAGCGAGATTTGTTTTCGCTTCTTTGTTTACTATCCCTGATTCTTCGGTGACTTGTTCTGAAGTGTCAAATGATGTAGTAACTTCTTTGGGTTCAGATTCTGAAGTTTCTTCTGTAGTTATTGAGGGAGGACTGCCATGAAAATGAGTAGGAGAAAGATTTTTAGTGTTGGATTGTGGTGCTTGAGGCAGAGGAGTGTGAGGTGAGAGTTTTTCAAGTTCTGAAATCAAAATGGAAGGACTGATTTTGGGTTTGGAATGTGATGCAATATAAACTTTAAGGCCAATTTCACCTTTCACAGGAGAGAAAAACCACTTCTTTTCAAGAGGGTAAGTTTGATAAACTTCCTCACCTTCCTTGACAAGATTGGAACAAGGAATTCTCACTCGACCGAGGAAGCTCCGGCCAGGAACCGGTCGCCTCTCGTGGTAGACGGAGACTTCAATGGATTGGTGATGGTAAGGTTTGGTTGAATCAAACTGGAACAACAGCTTGTGGTTCCAAGTTGGGTTGAGGTTCTTTGGGACAGTTCTTGTTCTGCTTAGTTGGTTTTCAAAGTCTACTTCGACGAATGGACTTGCTGATCCTTCGCCGTCTTTTGGCATAAGATCATGAGCATCTATCACCTCCACAACCAGCTTCATATCCTTTTTCAATTCTTCCCAGTGTCTCTGCCACAGTTAAGCAACAAACTCAAGTTGCTACCTGCAACAAGTAACCAAAATATTCCATTCTGAAAGCAAGGAAGTTCTACTTATTAAGGCAAAACAACATTAGTAGAAGAAGTAGAAGTAGACACATTTAATGTTGTTTCACTTTGTTGTTACACAGTGGAGAAAAGACCTCACTATGCTTTAAGCAAGGAATAATTTGGTGAAGAAGCTGCATGAGCTTTAGTAATATAAAAGAGGATTAAGGGAAAGCTTCAAGTTGATGTAACTTATTGTTGGGACATTCTTCTTGGCGTGTAACGTTGTTTCATTTGTTAAGGGTTTTATGTTTTCAAGTGATCGTAAAATATGAAAGTAACAAGGAATGATTCAGAATTCTGATTTTGCTTTTACTCCTATTTTGGTCCAATCATGGGTGAGCGAACATGATTTGATTCTTAACTGATTCATGTGGCATAATGATTTTGAGGTTAATTTGTTAATGTTTACTTAATGAATGGGGTTATTTGGATAAAAGGATGAGTTGAAACTTGAAAGGATCAGTTCTTTCTTCTATGTGCAGCAACGCCAAAGTGAATGAACATGAAAGGCTGATTTGAAGCTGCAAAAAAGTAAAGGCGGCTTAGCTTAGCTCAAGGTCTCACATACCATAGCTTATAGATACTTTACTTGTGCTATAAAGAATATAATAATAAATAATTATTGTTAATTAAATGTGAGTAATAGCCAGTTCCAACCCTGCCAAAAAGTTCATACGGTACTTGGTGCTTCGGTGTCAATTCTTAAGCTGGGCCAAGTCATTCATTAAACTGAAAAGTGAAAACAAGATGGTATCATGCAGGATAAGCAAAGAACAAAGGATGATGAAGTCACATATTTAAACTAAAAGTAGCTTCTAGCAAATATGCAGTATTGATCCCTTTTCAAGTTGTTGATTACTTTGGTACGTTAAACTTCATCACGTAAAACAGATCTGGATAGATTTAAAATCAAGGACTTTGCTCTTATATTCTCATCTAAGTCCATTCTTTTCTGCATATTTTATTGGGAAATGTTAGAGGTTTATTATAATTTATTATTTTGATTAATTTTTAATTATTATTTTAATTTTTTGAGTTTAATTTTTTTAATTTAATAATCTAACAACATATTTTATTATATATTTTTAACATTAATAATTAACTGATGTCCAAAAATAATAAATTCTAATAGTTTTTTAGTATTCTTTTATTTTATAAGCTTTGGTGAATATTTAATTTAATCTTTATAAATTAAGAATTTGTAATTAACTTTTTATGATAGATAGAAGTTTTAACAATTTTTTCTCAATATACAATAATTTTGAAAAAAGCATCCACTCCGATAAAAATATTAAAAATATATTTTCATAAAAATTTTAATTTAGCCGTACTTTAAAACCTGACTTATGGAAAAAAAGAGCCATTAAATAATTTAGCCATACTTTAAAATCATAACTTATGAACAAAATGTGCCATTAAATAGTCACAAAAAAAAATGTGCCATTAAATAAATTAGAAAGATTAAGAGAGAAAATATTTAAATTATCCAAATTAATAGATAAAAAATTAATAATTTTAATTAATATCAGTTTTAATGACACTAAATTTCTTAAATCAATACAAAATATTTTTTTTAAAATTTTAATTTTACAATTAGTTTTATTCAAAGAATTTAAAATAAAACAAAACTCATATATCTCATGAAACTCCAAAAACTTGTCATCTTATATATATTTTAGATAAACAACTTAATTAAAATTTAAAAAAAATATATATAAAACATAAAATTTAATAATAAGTTATTTTATATCTTTTTTTTTAGTCACACAAGTACTTATTTTAAAGAAAAAGTGATATAATAATTTTTAGAAGAAGAAAAGTCACTTTTTTAACTACTTCAATTCATAAACACTTTAATTAACTTTTCAAGAAGTTACAAGTTATCTTTAAAAATTGTACCAAACATTAATATTATATATTTTCATAATTTAAAAGTAAAAAAAAAAAACTTTTGGACCTTCCAAAATGAGATTTTAAATGCCAGTTTGGATAAATAACTTAATTAAACTCTTTTGAAAAAAAAAGAGGTTAAAACATAAAGACTTATATTAAAAATAGTTTATAAATAAATTATTCTGTGTTTGAAATTTTATCATAGAAGTATTTATTTTAAAATTATTTTAATAAATACGAGTACTAAAATAGTTTTTGAAAAAAAAAAAGTCAAATTTTTTTACTTCTTCAAAAACTCTTAAATAATTTTTTGAGAAGTTAAAAATATATTTAAAAATTGTACCAAACAACATTAATATAAATTTTCATAAGTCAAAATCCTAAAAAATAACTTTTAAATACTATTGAAAATTTTGATACTAAAAATAAAGAAGTAATAGTAGATTATAATTAAAGTGAAGAAGATTCGATAATTCTAATACAAGTAAAAAATGAAGCTGAAATATCAAAAAGAGCATAGCAATCTTGTTAGGACGTTTCTTCGGTGGGGAAAGTATATTCAAGACCTTGGTGGACCAGGTAATGAAATCAATTTTCGGAAAAGATAGGGGTTTTCACAAATAAGCAAAAGTAACGGTTGGGGATGAAATTAACAAAACAACTAAAACTGGGGGAGGGGGGGAGACGAGAATCCGGTAATAAATCAAAGCCCCAAACTCCATTAATAGGTAGGTGAAAGCTGTGTTGGGGTCAGTGTGAAGCTTAGCTTCGTTTGGTTGACCTGTGCGGAGATGGCGGTTCACGGCGGAGGAGAACGCGGTACTGAACGGCGCGGAAGCACAGATCGAGATCTGGCTAACTCGAGGTTCACAGTAAGGGAAGGCAATGGACCACACAGGGCAACCAGATTCACAGGTACGCTTTGTCAGTGTCACTGAGCTTTTTATCATCCGATAATGCCGGGGGAGGTATGCGCAGAAATTGATTTCAATTGGGGGCCCGTGCCTCCCCGTGTCCTCAACAGTTTTAACCGTTTGATTTCTCGAGGTTACCGTTTAGAATGGCACATAGCCGAATTAGATGTGTAACTGTTTAAATTCTGGTTGGTCCTTACAGTTGAATGAGTTTTAGTTTGATTGTTTTAGGATGTCTAGAATTATAGCTGCGTGTTGGTAGTTGTGGTTGATAACGCCGATGTTCTGTTCTTTCACTGCGATTTTTTGAACTGTGACAACCGAATGGGTTTGTGGAGCTTAGCTACGAGTTTTCATCTAATTTTGACCGAGTCCATGCGTCGCAGGTGTGTTTGTTGCTCATGTTCTGAGTTTTTGTTGACCGGTTTATGTTGATGTGGCCCACCGCCTGTTGTCACACATGCCGCATGTTTTTCATTGCAGAATGCTGATGATGGAATGAGCGACGAAATCGTGTCGGTGGAGGAAGCAGAAGCGATGGATTCGTCCGCCGCAGATGCGGACATAGATGCAGAAGCAGCGGTGAGGATTGTTGACGGGATAGGGTCGTTTGGCGCAATTGAATTTTCTTCCCTAACACCCATGGACGTCTTTACGACGGAGTTCACAAGCCTACAGGCAGCTTATGACTACTACAACAAATACGGTCGCATCAAGGGATTCTCGGTCAGGAGGTCCAAGGTGGGTCGCAGAACAAAGCAGGCGGCGGAGGGCGAAATCATTTGGCAGATATTTGTGTGCTCGAGGGAAGGCGAGCGAGATGGGAAACACATGCAGCGGGAAGACAGGAAGATGGATCCTCGACCGATCACGCGGTGCGGGTGTGAAGACCGGATTAAGGTCCACGTTGATGATGCCAGCGGGCGATGGTTTGTTGAACAATTCTATGACAACCATAATCATCCCATGCTGGATGCGAGGTTTAGAGGTCTGTCGCGGTCACACAGAGCAGTCAAGGAAAGCGATTTGCACCAAATCAATTCCATGAGGAAATCTGGGTTGCGGAAGCCGACGATTTTCCATGCCTTTGCCAATCAGTCGGGAGGATTCGAGACTGTAGGGTTCGAGATAAAGGACATATATAATGCGATAGAGAAGCAAAGGCGGGCTGGCGCGACAGATGCCGAGGTCGCGTTGAAGTTCTTGGGAACTTTAAGGGCCACTGATAATGGGATGTTCTGGAAGTACTCGCTGGATGTTGACAAGAGGCTGGAAAATCTCTTCTGGTACGATGGTACAAGTCGTTATGACTACATCGTTTTTGGGGCTGTCCTGGGTTTTAATGCAACGTACGGTCGTAACAAATACAAGTTCCATTTGGTAATATTCTCAGGGGTTGACCATCATATGAGGACGGTGGTGTTTGGCTGCGCCATCTTGAGCAACGAGAGCGAAGGAAGCTACGTGTGGTTGTTGCGGTCATTTCTTGAGGCAATGAAAGAAAAACAGCCGAAGTCTGTCATCACGGACGGGGACCTCGCCATGAAGAGTGCGGTTAGCACAGTTTTCCCCGGTGCACATCACAGGTTGTGTAGCTGGCATTTGCTAAGGAACGCCACTGGTAGAGTTGGACGGCCATGTTTTCTGAGGAAATTCCGTCTATGCCTCATGGGAGATCTAGAGGTCGACGAATTTGAGATAATATGGATGGATAGCATGGCCGACCACGGGTTGGAGGATCATCCGTGGATAGTGGACATGTATGCCAAGAAGCATTCATGGTCTAATGCCCATATCCGGGGGAACTTCTTCGCAGGACTGAAGACGAGATCGAGGTGCGAGGCGTTAAATATGCAGCTTCAAAAATTTATACACAACGGGTACAATCTGATGGAGTTTGTGGAGCACTTCCAACACTATTTGGAGTTCATGAGGAGGAGAGAACTAGTGGTAGACTACAAGTCTGCGTACGGCGAGCCTGTTGTAAAGACGAAACTCGAGGCCATTGAGCTGTTCGCTGCGACGGTTTATACAAGAGAGGTTTTCGAACTGTTTCGGGAGGTGCTGATGCTAGCCAGCAATGTTAGAGTTGTGTCTACCAAGAGAACGAGCACTTGTGTTTTGTTCGAGATTGCAATGTACTGCAAGCAGAGATCATGGGCCATGTCGTGGGCCGAGGAAGATGACGAATTCAGCTGTTCTTGTCAGCGGATGGAGTCCTTTGGGCTTCCTTATGTCCACATGGTTGGGGTTCTGGTTTATCTGAACATGACAGCTATCCCCAGAAGCCTAATACTTGAACGGTGGATGAAGAGGGCAAAGCAGCCGCGTGCACCCAACGAAGGAGTACGTGTTGGGGAGATCCCAGACGCGGCATACATGAGCATGCACGCGGCGATGCTGGATGATTGCAGGGAGCTGGTGAGCTTCTCTTGCCAATTCTTCGAGGACTACGTGAATGTGAAAACAAGGTTGGCAAAGGAGCGCCAATCCTTGCGGGAGAAACATCGCTAAAGGCTGGGTGTTGCTGAGGAGGCCAGTAGGGTGTCTGTTCGAGACCCGTTGCGGGCAAGGTACAAAGGATGCGGTCGAAGAGTTGTCACCTCTCAAGGTAAGTTCTGCCATGTTCAGAGGTGTCGACTGTGTGGAAAGGGCGGACACAATTCTCGCAAGTGTCAACAATCAAGTATGGGGGAGAACGTCGATATTTTTTAGGCTAGCGCAGCTTACGACAGCATGGAAGCAGGAGAGGGGGTGATGACTACTACGAATTTGAGTGAGTTGGCTGAACACGTTCTTATTGGAGGTTACGCATCGTGCTGGATTGGATTGAATATGGCTGGCTGATACGCGTTCTACATGTTGATGTGACATTCGGAGGGTTTAATGCATAAGTTATGTGAGTTACGCTTTAATTCTGGTAATATTGCCTGCGTTTAAAATGATGGACTATGTAATGCAGGTTGTGAGGATGTGCCTCCTAAATATGTTGGTCTGTGTTGTAACAACAGTTGCGGTTGTGTTTCATTAATTAGATTAGATACGGCATGTTAATGTAATCCGAGTCATGTGGTTAGCGGGTGGGACGCAAGGAATTATAACGAGACATTGTTGCCAAATGAAGGTTTTCATTGCGTTGGAGAGCTATATGGCTCAGGGATGTCCGACTTCGAGTCAAAATTGCCTATGACCTTGAAACTGCATTTCGTCGAATGTTTAGGGAAATTGCCTATAATGCGTTTCGTATGGCACTATCCATCAGGAAGGAAAAAAAAAAACAATCCACAAGGGGCTTTGTTTAGGGAATCATAATAAAGACAGTGTACTATATTGCAAACTCCATTGCATTGCATTCAAAAAAGAAGATAAAATTTAATTCGTGCTAATTTAACATCCAGTGCACGGTAATCAAGTGTTTTACACAAAAAAAAGCGGTTGTTCATGGCATGCAGCCATGGATACGCATGTAAAGAAAATACCCATTCAATCAGTTAATCCCAATGACATAAATGTCTAAAATGGCGGGTCGGGTAGCTATAACGTTGAAGTGGAGTCGTGTACAGTGATGTGTTGGTACCACTTCAAGTGACGGCCCACCTTGGTCGCCAACAAAAGGGGGCATGAAGAGCCCAACATGATCAAAACGAAGCTTACGGCATCAAAAAGGTCATGGTAGCACGGTGGCCATTGCCTTTCGGCCATTCCAGTCTACATCTGCCCGCTGTCTTATGTCATCAAGGAGCTCATTGAAATGCTCGTTTACAATAGCCAACGCAGTGTCAATCCGTATCCGTGGTATTTTTAGTTTTCCGTGCGGTATGCGCCGCGACAATGCTTACATATCTCAGGCCATTCGACCGTGGTAGCCAAGTCCCACGAAAGTAGTCCATCAGTGTGGCGTCGTTGATGTCCTCAGTCAGAGCGAATTCCTATCACGTGTGAGAGGGTCCGGTGATATAGTGGCCGTAACTGTTGCGCAAAAAATAATATGAAATGGGATACACATGGTTTGGAGAGATTACCAAAAATATCAGTGGGAGGGACCAGACCGAACACCGTTGCAGCTGTGACTGTGGCCATGTGGTCCTGAGCGCAAGCAGCTCCAGGATGTAGGCTGATGGTTCATTCCCAGGCAGGAGCCACGAAAATGACTCTCGATCCAGTTGGCGATCCCCGCCCCGAAACAGTTTCTCGTCAGGGTTCATGCAATCGCCGAAGATGTAGGCTATCATCTGGGCCGCATCCAACGAAAAATCCATCTGCCGGGTTATCTTGACGCCGGCACGTATGAACTGCGGAAAGAATAAATAAAGTTAAGTCGTGTCCGGAATTCCATTGTGCTTCGAGTGCGATACGTTAATCCTGACAATATAAGCCTTACCGGCGAAAATGTCACTGCTACAGATGATGGAGTGTGTTAGCTGTTCTGCTGTCTTGGGTTTCTCCGCATTCTTGGGGGTGTCCTCATGTCGTCGGGGAGTTCCTCTCTTTTGATGAACTTTGGCGGAAATGCCGAGCCGCTTCCTATGATGTTTGCCCCGCTTCGAACATTGGAGCCCATCGTATCCTGTTATGTCGGAGCACACAGAAAATGGGTGAAAAAAAATAATTTACGCGAGAGCACAGGAGGTTGTTCAGGGTATACGGCACTCCGCCTATAGGGCTGTCTAGTTTTACTTACAAGCGCTACTTTGCTGAGCGTGTTGGTAGTGGAATGGGGAGTGTTATACTGCGGGGCATGTGCGGTCCATGCGAGGTTCATTTGGCGCGACACTCCAGGCGCCATGCAAAGATCATTATGGAGCATTGACCCGAACATGATGGTGTTGTCTGCCCAGTGTCCCGTCATGCTAGGACTGATGTTAGATCCACCCCCGCTTCCGGGTATTGCCATGCGTCCCTCGCGAGGTCCCGCAGTTAGGTCGACAATGTCGACATCCGCCGCTGGGCTCCGTTCTCCCCTCCTTTGAGCGCTGCTTTCTGGCATGGTTGCGGTTACCTGGGACTCGGCACCGACAGTCCTCGTCCCAGGCTCACCTCCCATCCTGACGTACTTGTTCAGGCACTCGTCAACCTGGCCGAGTGCTTTCCTAAGGTCATCAGTGAATACGTCCACACAATGAAAAGGGATAGATGCAAGTGGTTACGGTCTAGGGTTTAGGGTTTAAAAATGAATGTTTTTTAATCCACGTCTTCGTCTCTAAAAGAGTATATATATCAAGAAACACTATACAGGGTTGTGCATGGGTGATGTCCATTGCTGCCGCCATTCTTAGCCACTCCTCTAGATCTGTAACCCACCACTAAACAGTCGCAACGTCCCACACGGGTATCAAGCCACCACACCGTCGCAGAGACGTGACACATATCTGCTGTTTGACTTGGTGAGACACAGAGTTTCGAAGGACGTGGGAGGACACGGATGGGTGACCCCGGCGACACTAAATTTGTGTATCTGCAATTTGCTGAGGCACTAAGACACAACGTTTCAGATGCTGACTTTTTACTGCTTTACCCTCATTGAGTTCTTAATCTTTCTCATCTTGTCTATCCAAACCTTTATTTTTTTTCCTCTTCCTTTTTTTGATCCTACAACCAAATTTATCCTTAGATTCTTTCCTAAAAAAAATTAAAAATTATACATATAAATGATAATTTAAGTCTTCAATTAAACATGTGTTTCTTGTTCCTTATTTTTTACAAACTAAATGCATACACACAATATATATTATGCCCATGTCTTTAATGCATGTCTCTTAGTATTTGTGTCTAATCGTAACCCTAAATCGAACGGACCCTGGCAGTACACAGAAATACACACACAACAAGCATGACTTCTTCAACGATTTCTTTTTCTAACTTGGAAAGAAAGAAAAACAAGCCATATTTAATAATGGCGACCGTTATCATCGTCTTCACAAATACACGGGTGCACCGGAATAAGCCATATTTAGCACGGATATTTTTAATTAACAATCTAGAAAATTACCCTATTTCTGAAATAATTGTCTTTTATTTTTTAAATTTTAGATAGAAAAATCTTTCTTAAATATCGCTGAATATCACCATTCATATTAACATTATACCTCACACTAGATAAAATAAAATATGAAAGTATTAGATAATGTAGTATAATATATTTCATTATGTATATATTTATATAAACGTATGGATATTACACATATATACAAAAATATCATTTCATTATATATTACAGTATTAGATAAAATGTTAATAATTACACTCTGGCTATTACATATCGTAACATGTACATATAAATATAATTTATGCTATACTAAGTTTAATATTATAACACCCGTGTCTTTGCTTCCGGGCCTGGCTTCCATGCCATGGCAATTGGAAAAAAAGTAAAAAAATAAAAAACCAGGAACGATCCTTGTGGTTCTGCTCTTCTTGGACTTTCCCTGGCCTATAACCCAATAAAAATTAGATGAAAGACACGCTGGATGTTTTCCACTACTACACCGGCTGAAAAATACTTGCGCCTTTCATTCGAACCCCATAACACCCTGACCCCTTCGTCGTTTTACATCCAACCACCAACACCTCTTCGGGGAGACTCTCGCACGAAGTTTCCTCAGTCCTCAGACAGCAACCTACACAATCCAGGTAAGCCGTCCCGAATCCCTTACTGTGATTCGATTTAGACCGTCTGTTGGTTGCTTCACGGAATCCCACCCATATGATTGTGTGAAACCGATGTCATCAACAACCGAGGCCGTCTGTACATATTGCATGTTTTTTCCTGCAAAAAAATATTTTTCACTATGTTTCCTTGCATCGTCATTCTTGTTATATGGGGCCTTTGATTTGACGGTGGGGAAAACCATTATCTAATCTCGTTGGTGGTATCCCTTCATGGGGGTGCACTATTTGCTGAACCCTTGCCTTGGTTCCACTGTCTTACGCTGGCTACCTTCTCTGCATGTTTCATCTAACATGCAATCTTGACGGGTTTTATCATTCCTTAGTCCCATGGCCTGCCTGCCTGTTTATTTTACTTCGCAATTCTCGTGTAGAACCACTGAGTTCGACTAGCAGAAAAATGACTCACTCCGGAACCCCTTGTTTTACGTTTCAAAGCTTTTGCACATGTTTCTGTTGTTCGCTTCCATTTTTTCTCCTTCTCAGATAAAACCCTAAACCCTAACGATATTTTTGGTTCCTTCAATTTTTGACAGTGTTTAACTATTAGAAAAGTCAATAACATTTCTCCAATATTGTGTGCTGTTGTTTGAAATACTATTTAACCACCTATAGATTACAACTCTCAGGGCTGTTATTTGTAATGTAACAGGTGATCATGTCTTCATCCAGGAACAAGGGCAAGCGGCCTGTAACAGACCTTCAACGAAACCAGCAACACCGCCCACTGCGTTTTCTGAAGCCAATAATAAGGCCCCCAAGCTTCAAACTGGTAAGCCACCCCCCCCCCCGCGAGACGTACATCATAGGACACCCAATGTTATTACTTCCTGAATGATTAATGTGTTGGCCAACACTTTCCTGTTCTTTCGCAGGCCCTCCCGATCGGTCAAGACAAACTCCCGAGCGGGACCCCATACATAACCCTGGTGGTCCCTGATGGCAGGTGTATTGGCCATCGGTGCTTCTAGAAACAACAACAAAATGGCAGCATCGCATTGACCCGAGGTTAGCCAGAGTTCTATCGGACGTACCAAATTAATTTAGACTCCATGCTTCTTTTCAAGCACAAGGGAAACTCTGAATTCTAGGTGCGTATCTTTGACTTCGGTGGACGCGAAAACACATACCGCCCCTGACCGTCAAAGGAATCTCCGTACAAAGCGAAGGGTACTTACTGGCGTGCCCGCTGTATCAACAATCCTTCCTCAGACAAGGCGAAAGTGATAGCCCAAACGCACAAGACCAAATAGCCATTCTTTGTGATGGACCTCACTGACCGCGTCTTG